>NW_021703779.1:109461033-109688022 GCF_005190385.1 Monodon monoceros
AAGCAGCGCTCTTAAACCCCTCTCCTCGCGCACCAGGAAACAAAGAGGGAAGAAAAAGTCTCTTGCCTCTTCGGCAGGTGCAGACTTTTCCCCGGACTTCCTCCAGGTTAGCCGTGGTGCACTAACCCCTTCAGGCTATGTTCAAGCCGCCAACCCCAGTCCTCTCCCTGCGCTCCGTCCGAAACCGAAACCCGAGCCTCAGCTCGCAGCCCCGCCCGCCCCGGCGGGTGAGCAGACAAGCCTCTCGGGCTGGTGAGTGCCGGTCGGCACCGATCCTCTGTGCGGGAATCTCGCCGCTTTGCCCTCCGCACCCATTGCTGTGCACTCCTCCGCGGTTCCGAAGCTCCCCCCTCCGCCTCCCGCAGTCTCCGCCCGCGAAGGGGCTTCCTAGTGTGTGGAAACTTTTCCTCCTTCACAGCTCCCTCCCACGGGTGCAGGTGCCGTCCTTATTCTTTTGTCTGTTTTTTCTTTTTTTCTTTTGCCCTACCCAGGTACGTGGGGAGTTTCTTGCCTTTTGGGAGGTCTGAGATCTTCTGCCAGCCTTCAGTAGGTGTTCTGTAGGAGTTGTTCCACGTGTAGATGTATTTCTGGTGTATCCGTGGGGAGGAAGGCCATCTCCACGTCTTACTCTTCCGCCATCTTCAAGCCGTCCTCCATAGTTGTGTCTTGCTTTTTCATTCTATGTGAAAAATCTATGTCTTTTAAGCGGTATATTTAGACAACTTGCACTTATTTTAATTATTGATATAGTTTGCTTGAAATGTACCATCATGCTAGCTGTTTTCTATTTATTCCATTTCTTCTTTGATTTTAAAATCTTTACACTTTTTAAAAATTGAGTATTTTATTCCATTCTACCTCTACTATTGGCTTTTAATTTGTACCTCTTTTTAAAAATTCAGTGGTTTCCTAGAGTTTACAATATACATCTTTAATTAACTGGGATCTATAATAGAAATAAGATGAAATTTTTCTTAGAAACAAATTCAATAGAAAATATGAAACACCTTTACAAAGTATTTGCCTAGACCAGAGAAACTGAATGTAATAACTGGGAACAGTGTCCTTACTTAGACCTAATATAGTATGTGCCACTCTCATAATCTATAAGTGGGTAAAGTTGAAAATTAGGTAGACCTGACCCAAACGAGGGTCCCTTGTTCCTTTCCTGACTACTCTGTATGCCACCCTGGCTTGTATATATGAGGCTTGACTTGAAAGTGAGAAATTCAGCTGTCAGGACACTGAATTTTTTTTGGCAGCAAATCTACATATCATAAAATAAATAATAATAACTTATTATGACAGGAGAGGAAGTGGTAAGCAAAATAATATCTTTATTTTTTAAATTTAATTTAATTTTTTTAACATCTTTATTGGAGTATAATAGTTTTACAATGGTGTGTTACTTTCTGCTTTATAACAAAGTGAATCAGTTATACATGTACATATGTCCCCATATCTCTTCCCTTTTGCATCTCCCTGCCTTCCACACTCCCTATCCCACCCCTCTAGGTGGTCACAAAACACTGAGCTGATCTCCATGTGCTATGCAGCTGCTTCCCACTAGCTATCTATTTAACGTTTGGTAGTGTATATATGTCCATGCCACTCTCTCACTTTGTTCCAGCTTACCCTTCCCCCTCCCCATATCCTCAAGTCCATTCTCTAGTAGGTCTGCATCGTTATTCCCGGCTTGCCCCTAGGTTCTTCTGACATTTTTTTTCTTTTTTTTTTTTTAGATTCCATATATATGTGTTAGCATATGGTATTTGTTTTTCTCTTTCTGACTTACTTCACTCTGTATGACAGACTCTAGGTCCATCCACCTCACTACAAATAACTCAGTTTCGTTTCTTTTTATGGCTGAGTAATATTCCATTGTATATATGTGCCACATCTTCTTTATCCATTTATCTGTTGATGAACACTTAGGTTGCTCCCATGTCCTGGCTGTTCTAAATAGAGCTGCAATGAATATTTTGGAACATGACTGTTTTTGAATTATGGTTTTCTCAGGGTACATGCCCAGTAGTGGGATTGCTGGGTCGTATGGTAGTTCTATTTTTAGTTTTTAAAGGAACCTCCATACTGTTCTTCATAGTGGCTGTATCAATTTACATTCCCACCAACAGTGCAAGAGGGTTCCCTTTTCTCCGCACCCTCTCCAGCATTTATTGTTTGTAGATTTTTTGATGATGGCCATTCTGATTGGTGTGAGATGATATCTCATTGTAGTTTTGATTTCCATTTCTCTAATGATTAATGACATTGAGCATTCTTTCATGTGTTTGCTGGCAATATCTTCTTTGGAGAAGTGTCTATGTAAGTCTTCTGCGCATTTTTGGATTGGGTTGTTTGTTCGACATTGAGCTGCATGAGTTGCTTGTATGTTTTGGAGATTAATCCTTTGTCAGTTGCTTCATTTGCAAATATTTTCACCCATTCTGAGGGTTGTCTTTTCGTCTTGTTTATGGTTTCCTTTGCTGTGCGAAAGCTTTTAAGTTTCATCAGGTCCCATTTGTTTATTTTTGTTCGTAATTCCATTTCTCTAGGAGGTGGGTCAAAAAGAATCTTGCTGTGATTTATGTCATAGAGTGTTCTGCCTATGTTTTCCTCTAAGAGTTTGATAGTTTCTGGCCTTACATTTAGGTCTTCAATCCATTTTGAGCTTATTTTTGTGTATGGTGTTAGGGAGTGATCTAATCTCATACTCTTACATGTACCTGTCCAGTTTTCCCAGCACCACTTATTGAATAGGCTGTTCTTTCTCCACTCTACATTCCTGCCCCCTTTATCAAAGATAAGGTGACCATATGTGCGTGGGTTTATCTCTGGGCTTTCTATCCTGTTCCATTGATCTATATTTCTGTTTTTGTGCCCGTACCATACTGTTTTGATTACTGTAGCTTTGTAGTATAGTCTGAAGTCAGGGAGCCTGATTCCTCCACCTCTGTTTTTCGTTCTCAAGATTGCTTTGGCTATTCGGGGCCTTTTGTGTTTCCATACAAATAGTGAAAATTTTTGTTCTAGTTCTGTGAAAAATGCCAGTGGTAGTTTGATAAGGATTGCATTGAATCGGTAGATTGCTTTGGGCAGTAGAGTAATTTTCACAATGTTAATTCTTCCAATCCAAGAACATGGTATATCTCTCCATATATTTGTATCACCTTTAATTTCTTTCATCAGTGTCTTATAATTTTCTGCATACAAGTCTTTTGTCTCCTTAGGTAGGTTTATTCCTAGATATTTTATTCTTTGTGTTGCGAAGGTAAATGGGAGTGTTTTCTTAATTTCACTTTCAGATTTTTCATCATTAGTGCATAGGAATTCAAGAGATTTCTGTGCATTAATTTTGTATCTTGCTACTTTACCAAATTCATTGATTAGCTCTAGTAGTTTTCTAGTAGCATCTTTAGGATTCTCTTTATGTAGTATAATGTCATCTGCAAACAGTGACAGCTTTACTTCTTCTTTTCCGATTTGGATTCCTTTTATTTATTTTTCTTCTCTGATTGCTGTGGCTAAAACTTCCAAAACTATGTCGAATAATAGTGGTGAGAGTGGGCAACCTTGTCTTGTTCCTGATCTTAGTGGAAATGGTTTCAGTTTTTCACCATTGAGGACGATGTTGGCTGTGGGTTTGTCATATATGGCCTTTATTATGTTGAGGTAAGTTCCCTCTGTGCCTACTTTCTGGAGGGTTTTTTTTTTATCATAAATGGGTGTTGAATTTTGTCAAAAGCTTTCTCTGCATCTATTGAGATGATCATATGATTTTTCTCCTTCAATTTGTTAATATGGTGTATCATGTTGGTTGATTTGCGTATATTGAAGAATCCTTGCATTCCTGGGTTAAACCACAGTTGATCATGGTGTATGATCCTTTTAACGTGCTGTTGAATTCTGTTTGCTAGTATTTTGTTGAGGATTTTTGCATATATGTTGATCAGTGATAGTGGCCTGTAGTTTTCTTTCTCTGTGACATCTTTGTCTGGTTTTGGTATCAGAGTGATGGCAGCCCCGTAGAATGAGTTTGGGAGTGTTCCTCCCTCTGCTATATTTTGGAGGAGTTTGTGAAGGATAGGTGTTAGCTGTTCTCTAAATGTTTGATAGAATTCGCCTGTGAAGCCATCTGGTCCTGGGCTTTTGTTTGTTGGAAGATTTTTAATCACAGTTTCAATTTCAGTGCTTGTTATTGGTCTGTTCATATTTTCTATTTCTTCCTGGTTCAGTCTCGGAAGGTTGTGCATTTCTAAGAATTTGTCCGTTTCTTCCAGGTTGTCCATTTTATTGGCATAGAGTTGCTTGTAGTAATCTCTCATGATCCTTTGTACTTCTGCAGTGTCAGTTGTTACTTCTTTTTCATTTCTAATTCTATTGATTGGAGTCTTCTCCCTTTTTTTCGTGATAAGTCTGGCTAATGGTTTATCAATTTTGTTTATCTTCTCAAAGAACCAGCTTTTAGTTTTGTTGATCTTTGCTATCGTTTCCTTCCTTTCTTTTTCATTTATTTCTGATCTGATCTTTATGATTTCTTTGCTTTTGCTAACGTTGGGGTTTTTTTGTTCTTCTTTCTCTAATTGCTTTAGGTGTAAGGTTAGGTTGTTTTTTGAGATTTTTCTTGTTTCTTAAGGTAGGATTTTAGTGCTATAGACTTCCCTCTTAGAACTGCTTTTGCTGCGTCCCATAGGTTTTGGGTCGTTGTGTTTTCATTGTCATTTGTTTCTAGGTACTTTTTAAATTTCTTCTTTGATTTCTTCAGTGATCTCTTGGTTATTAAGTAGTGTGTTGTTTAGCCTCCATGTATGTGTATTTCTTACAGATTTTTTCCTGTAATTGATATCTAGTGTCATAGTGTTGTGGTCGGAAAAGATACTTGATACGATTTCAATTTTCTTAAATTTACCAAGGCTTGATTTGTGACCCAAGATATGATGTATCCTGGAGAATGTTCCATGAGCACTTGTGAAGAATATGTATTCTGTTCTTTTTGGATGGTATGTCCTATAAATATCAATTAAGTCCATCTTGTTTAATGTATCATTTAAAGCTTGTGTTTCCTTGTTTATTTTCATTTTGGATGATCTGTACATTGGTGAAAGTGGGGTGTGAAAGTCCCCTACTATGATTGTGTTCCTGTCGATTTCCCCTTTTATGGCTGTTAGTATTTGCCGTATGTATTGAGTTGTTTCTATGTTGGGTGCATAAATATTTAAAATTGTTATATATTCTTGGATTGATCCCTTGATCATTATGTAGTGTCCTTCTTTGTCTCTTGTAATAGTCTTTGTTTTAAAGTCTATTTTGTCTGACATGAGAATTGCTACTCTAGCTTTCTTTTGATTTCCATTTGCATGGAATATCTTTTTCCATTCCCTCACTTTCAGTCTGTATGTGTCCCTAGGTCTGAAGTGGGTCTCTTGTAGACAGCATATATATGGGTCTTGTTTTTAGATCCATTCAGCCAGTCTATGTCTTTTGGTTGTAGCATTTAATCCATTTTCATTTAAGGTAATTATCGATATGTATGTTCCTATTACCATCTTCTTAATTGTTTTGGGTTTATTATTGTAGGTCTTTTCCTTCTCTTGTGTTTCCTGCCTTTCCTGCCTAGGGAAGTTCCAAGCATTTGTTGTAAAGCTGGATTGGTGGTGCTGAATTCTGTTAGCTTTTGCTTGTCTGTAAAGCTTTTAATTTCTCTGTCAAATCTGAATGAGATCCTTGCTGGGTAGAGGAATCTTGGTTGTAGGTTTTTCTCCTTCATCACTTTAAATATGTCCTGCCAGTCCCTTCTGGCTTGCAGAGTTTCTGCTAAAAGATCAGCTGTTAACCTTATGGAGATTGCCTTATGTGTTATTTGTTGTTTTTCCCTTGCTGCTTTTAATATTTGTTCTTTCTATTTAATTTTTGATAGTTTGATTAATATGTGTCTTGGCATGTTTCTCCTTGGATTAATCCTGTATGGGACTCTCTGCACTTCCTGGACTTGATTAACTATTTCCTTTCCCATATTAGGGAAGTTTTCAACTATAGTCTCTTCAAATATTTTCTCAGTCCTTCTCTTTTTCTCCTATTCTTCTGGGACCCCTATAATTCAAATATTGGTGCATTTAATGTTGTCCCAGAGGTCTCTGAGACTGTCTTCAATTCTTTTCATGCTTTTTTCTTTATTTTGCTCTGCAGTAGTTATTTCCACTATTTTATCTTCCAGGTCACTTATCTGTTCTTCTGCCTCAGTTATTCTGCTGTTGATTCCTTCTAGAGAATTTTTTATTTCATTTATTGTGTTGTTCATCACTGTTTGTTTGCTCTTTAGTTCTTCTGAGTCCTTGTTAAAAGTTTGCTGCATTTTTCCCATTCTATTTCTAAGATTTTGGATCATCTTTACTATCAGTATTCTGAATTCTTTTTCAGGGAGACTGCCTATTTCCTCTTCACTTGTTAGGTCTGGTGGTTTTTTGCCTTGCTCCTTCATGTGCTGTGTGTTTCTCTGTCTTCTTATTTGCTTATCTTACTGTGTTTGGGATTGCCTATTCACAGGCTGAAGCTTCGTAGTTTCCATTGTTTTTGGTGTTTCTCCCCAGTGGCTAAGTTTTGTTCAGTGGGTTGTGTAGGTTTCCTGGTGGAGGGGAGTAGTGCCTGTTTTCTGGTGGACGAGGCTCGATTTTGTCTTTCTGGTGGGCAGGTCCACATCCATTGGTGTGTTTTGGGGTGTCTTTGGCCTTATTATGATTTTAGGCAGGCTCTGTGCTAATGGATGGGGTTGTGTTCGTGTCTTGCTAGTTGTTTGGCATAGGGTGTCCTGCACTGTAGGTTGCTGGTCATTGAGTGGAGCTGGGTCTTGGTGTTGAGATCGAGATCTCTGGGAGATTTTTGCTGTTTGATATTACGTGGAGCTGGGAGGTCTCTTGTGGACCAGTGTCCTGAAGTTGGCTCTCTCACCTCAGAGGCACAGCACTGACTCCTGGCTGCAGCACCAAGAGCCTGTCTTCCACATGGCTCATAATAAAAGGGAGAAAAGAAAGAAAGAAAGAAAGAAGATAAAATAAAATAAAATAAAGTAAAATAAAATTTAAAAAGTTATTAATGTAAAAACTAAATAATAATCATTAAGAACAAAATTTTTTTAAGTAAAGAACAAAAAAACAGACAGACAGAACCCTAGGATAAATGGTAAAAGCAAGCTATACAGATAAAATCACACACAGAAGCATACACATACACACTCACGAAAAGAGAAAAAAATATATATATATTTGCTCCCAGAGTCCACCTCCTCAATTTGCGATGATTCGTTGTCTATTCAGGTATTCCACAGATGCAGGGTATATCAAGTTGATTGTGGAGATTTAATCCGCTGCTCCTGAGGCTGCTGGGAGAGATTTCCCTTTCTCTTCTTTGTTCGCACAGCTCCCGGGGTTCAGCTTTGGATTTGACCCCGCCTCTGCGTGTAGGTCGCCTGCGGGGCGTCTGTTCTTCCCTTGGGCAGGACGGGGTTAAAGGAGCCGCTGATTCGGGGGCTCTGGCTCACTCAGGCCGGGGGGGAGGGAGGGGTACGGATGCGGGGCGAGCCTGCGGCGGCAGAGGCCAGCATAACGTTGCACCAGCCTGAGGTGCTGTGTAGAACTCTCCCGGGAAAGTTGTCCCTGGATCACGGGACCCTGGCAGTGACGGGCTGCACAGGCTCCCAGGAGGGGCGCTTGCACACAGGCTTCTTGGTGGCGGCGGCAGCAGCCTTAGCGTCTCATGCCCGTCTCTGGGGTCCATGCTAATAGCCGTGGCTCGTGCCCGTCTCTGGAACTCCTTTAAGCGGCGCTCTTAATCCCTTCTGCTCGCGCACCAGGGAACAAAGAGGCAAGAAAAAGTCTCGTCTCTTCGGCAGCTCTAGACTTTTTTCCGGATTCCCTCCCGGCTAGCCGTGGTGCACTAACCCCCTGCAGGCTGTGTTCACGCCGCCAACCCCAGTCCTCTCCCTGCGCTCCGACTGATGGAAGCCCGAGACTCAGCTCCCAGCCCCGCCCGTCCTGGCGGGTGAGCAGACAAGCTTCTCGGGCTGGTGAGTGCCGGTCGGCACAGATCTTCTGTGTGGGAATCTCTCCTCTTTGCCCTCCGCACCCCTGTTGCTGTGCTCTTCTCCATGGCTCCGAAGCTCCTCCCTCCGCCACCCACAGTCTCCGCCCGAGAAGGGGCTTCTAGTGTGTGGACACCTTTCCTCCTTCACAGCTCCCTCCCACTGGTGCAGGTCCAGTCCTTATTCTTTTGTGTCCGTTTTTTCTTTTTTCTTTTGCCCTACCCAGGTACGTGGGGAGTTTCTTGCCTTTTGAGAGGTCTGAGGTCTTCTGCCAGCATTCAGTAGGTGTTCTGTAGGAGTTGTTCCACATGTAGATGTATTTCTGATGTATTTGTGGGAAGGAAGGTGATCTCCGCGTCTTACTCTTCCGCCATCTTGAAGCTCCTCCTAATATCTTTATTTTTTCTTCCATCCCAGTTTCATATCCAAAAACATATTCTTCCACGCCATATTGACAAACTCTCCAGGGTCCTCCATCTAAAGACCCACTTGTGATCCAGCTGGAAACAGGGTCTGGATGCTAAGCTCAAAACCTGGCAATACTACTATACAAACATCGAGTACAACTTGTCAATCTCTTCTTCTAACACTTAGACTCCAAGCTCTTTAAATGTACTAGGTTATTTAACCTTCATAACTATATTATGAAATGGCTACTGTTGTTATTATCATCTCAATTTTACAGATGACAAAACTGAAGTGAGAGAGATTAAATAACTTATTCAAGTCCACACAGCTAAGAATTAGCCACACAAAAATTTTGATATACCTGTGTCTCTTTTTGCACCTTCCCTTTCTTTTGAAACTGGCTTATGGCATAACCTAATGAACAGATTCTTAGACATTGTGTGTGTGTCAGGGCGGGGTGGGTAGGATGGGCTGTGGGTCTGGGTAGCCAGCCAGCCAGCCAGCCACCCTCCACTGCCAAGATCCATCAAGGCCAAGATATTTTTATACCCATTTTTCCTATGGAGGCAGGAATGTAAAATTCATTATGTGGATTTGTAATCTGATGATTAGGCTGGAAAAGCAGGCTCAAAGGATACTTTCCTCACTGATCCCTCAGGACCACTCTGATAGAAAATATTATGTGTTGTTGGGTATGTTTTTATTTACATGTGTGCATGGGTATGCATTTACATGCACGATTCTGTGTCAATTAGCTTGTACGTGTTAAGTATAGTACATTGGTTCTCAAACTTAATCTAATATCAGCTACCTAGATAAAATCTCAAATATTTCTGGAGCCTATCCTCAGAGATTCTGATTCAGCTCAGCTGACATGGGGTGCAACGGTTTGCTATATGCACCTGAAGTGATTCTAATGCAGGTGATTTATGCAGAACACATTTGGGGAAACAATAAGATAATGGTTTAGAGTGAGCTCTGGAGCCAGGCTGCTACTGAGTGGTTGTAGGTGTGGGCAAGTCAACTTGCCTCTCTTAACCTCAATTTTCTCGTCTGTGAAAAATGAATAATAGTACCTGCCTTGCGAGGTTGCTATGAGGATTGAATGACATATATTGATTTAAAACGTGTGTCATTTGATGTGCCTGATGCACCATAAGTGCTCAATAAATAGTAGCTCTTATTATTCCTGTAATGCTATTTATATTAATCTCTACACTAGGAGGACTCTAAGACTTGGCCTCTGCCCTATAATACTTAAAATTAAGAAGACTAAAGCACATGAAGAAACTAGAGGACATTTAAACATGTTAAATTGTGGGATGCTAACTTTAAGGGTGGGTAGTAAATAAGAATCCTAAGACTGAAGTGACTGAGAGCCAGGAAAGGTTTAGCATTTTGTCTGGAGGACTTCACTGTGACTGCTAATAGTAAGATAAGTGTAGTACTACAATTGCAGGCGTACCTAGTTTTATCGCGCTTCACTTTATTGTGCTTCACAGCTATTGCATTGAGCAACTCTGTTGGCACCAGTTTTCCAACAGCATTTGCTCATTTCATATCTCTGTGTCACATTTTGGTAATTCTTGCAATATTTCAAACATTTTCATTATTATTATATTTGTTACGGTGATCTGTGATCTTTGATGTTACTATTGTAATTGTTTTGGAATTTTTAGCAATAAAAAATTTTTAAATTAAGGTATGTAGTTTTTTAGACAAATATGCATATTGCAAACTTAATAGACTACAATCTAGTGTAAACATAACTTTAATATGTACTGGAAAACAAAAAAAATCATGTGACTTCCTTTATTGCGATATTTGCTTTATTGCAGTGGTCTGGAGCTGAACCTGCAATATCTCCTAGGTCTATCTGTATATAAATTAGGATAGCACTTTCCACATGTCAGGTGTTCATGGAAGGAAGGTGTCAACTTGAGCTAGAGAAAGCTCCATGGAGCAGTTAGAAGTCGAACAGGTCCTCAGTGGATGGGGATGGTTTGAATGAGTGGAGAGGAGAGGAATAGGACATTAGAAGCAAAGGAAGTAGCCTGTGTTGGGCATAGAGATGGGAATGGAGAGTACGTGCAGCTGGCACCAGTCACATTGTATTCCTAGAGTTGTGCACCAGAGGGCACTAGTCACCTAGACCACAAGGATAATGGCAACCATCATCGTTCTCACCGCCCTTCAGCCCAGAATTGTGCAGTGCAGTTGTCCTTAGTGCATGCTAGTAAATAGTGAAGAGGTAGGGAGGGGCCAGTTCCTGAGGGGCTACTATGAACAGGAATTTTGGTTGTAGCGTATAACCTCACTCCCTGAGAAGGATTTGGAAAGCTGAAAAGGTGAAAGCGGTTGCAGACAATGCGAGTGCAAGTCAGGGTAGGTTTGGGACAATAGGTCCTGTGTCTCAGGAAAACTAGGGGTGGGGTGCTGCTCTTGTATAGCTTTCCCAAGGTAGGAAAGGGAGATGCAGTTATCCAAGACTCTGGACACGTTGCCTTCTGAAGTCCTGGCTACTCTGCTGGTGGTTCTATGGCAGGAGAAGGTTTCCACTCATTTAGAGAGCATATATTTGGTATTTTCTTTATGCCTAGCTCAGACCTATTAAGTGCCTCAGTTTGGCTGACACTTCATAGATTATAAGTAACTTCTATGCCCATTCTCTCACTTTGTTCTTACCACGTTCTGTGAAGAAGAGTCAGAGACAATTAATTCCATTTCACAGAGGTAAAAACAAAGTCTAAGGAGTGTGTTGACTCAACTTAGATTATGCAGTTAGTAAGTGATGTCTTCTCACAGCCCAAGTCTTCTGACTTTGACAAGTTGATATTTATAATATCATTAGCTTTCCACCATGTAAGATGCTATGTAGAGAGAAATAGAAATCAATTAGAAATCATGGTCCCTGCCCTCAAGGGGCCTAGAATTTTTGGAAGAAATAAACATGCTAGCATTGTGACTTTAAGCAAGTCCACTCCCATCTCTGGGTTGAAGCCTTTTCTATAAAATAATGGTTTGCACTATATGACCTCAAACATTTTGTTTCCCATCCTCCTAGAAATAAACATCCATCGAATCACAGAAAACAGCGCATGATGACATAGTGTGGTTGGGTGAGGAAATAATCACTCAGGCCAGCTTGGGAAGCTACTGCAGAGTCCAATGGCTAGAGCTACTGTGAGGAAAGAAGAGGGGAAATCGAATTGGGGAGAAAGCCCTAGCTCTCTTGTTGGTGCTAAAAATTGTTCACTCTGATATCCACCAGTGTGCTGGTCCCACAAATATGCCGTATGTTGGCTCTTTGAGATACCTCTCTACTGATTCATCACCAACCCCCTTGGTGCTCACTGATTTTAGCTAAAAGTGGGGGTTAATCAACAAGGACATCTTAGAGGAGGATGTCACAGATCCTGTGGTGTGTCAGAAAGAATTCAGGGTGGTAGGAATCTGGAGTCACTGAAGTGACTGAGAACCAGGAAAGGGTTAGTCTCCTAAAGCACCCGCTCTGGAGGGCTTCAGTGTGACGAAGGACTGGTAATAATAAGGCAATTGTAGTCCTACAATTATATAAATTAAAGATAGCGCTTTCTACATGCCAGGTGCTTTCACAAGTGTTTTTACAGGAATAACTCTTTTATTCATTATGATAACCTTATGTGATAGCAACTGTTATTTTCCCCATTTTACAATTGTGGAAACTGATGTATATTATGCACTGTCTATCCACCTCTTTTCCTCAGAGCTCTTTTCTCTTCTTAATCCTCTCCCTCCACTTTGAACCTCACTCATTATCTGCCTTATCTTTGGATAACATTTTATTCCAATAATGTTCTACTGTATAAGATAAAATGCCCAAAGTCTAGAATTTGAGGATTCCAGAGTCAAGGCGCCTTGTAAATCTAGCCAAACATAGCTAACTAATACTCCCTTCTGCCCTCCCAACCTCATAGAAATGTCTTCAATGGGACATCTTCCAGGAAGTACCAGCTAGTGACTGAGAAAACAGGGAGAGGTTGGAAATGCAGGCAGAGAGGCTGTCTCGAAGCCAAAGGGATTTAGAAGATTTAGAGAACCTTTTGAAAGTGTGTCAGGGGGACACTTTGTCTTAAAAGAAAGGCCTCCTGGCCCAAATGCTTGAAAGGAAGGGTGATGCAAGGTAGAAATGCATGAATGAAAAGAATGTGCAGGGCTGTAACCTGACTTATGGGCTAAGATGGTCCATGTAGTGTACTTTGGGGCAGGCTTTAAACAAACAAAAACCAAAATCTCTCCTCCCATAAAAGTCTTGTTTGGTTCTCCAGGAAACCCCCATAGAATTCAAATGTAAAATAGATAGCTAGTGGGAAGCAGCTGCATCACTCCAGGAGATCAGATCGGTGCTTTGTGACCACCTCAGTGGGGTGGGATAGGGAGGGTGGGAGGGAGAAGCAAGATGGAGGGGATATGGGGATATATGTATACACATAGCTGATTCACTTTGTTATACAGCAGAAACTAACACAACACTATAAAGCAATTATACTGCAATAAACATGTTAAAAAAAAATAAAAAGTCTTTAGGAAGTTTTGCTCAGAGATTATGGGCTTCTCACATTCTCTGCTGCCGCCTGGTGGACATCAAGACGTAATGAATAGGGTGTGGGGGCCGGCCAAGCTGACCACGCACAGAGCCGGTGCTGCAGCACTGCGGCCCCAGGGGCAGCCAGCTCCGGGGACATGCGCTGATTCGATCCCTCCAGAGAAGCCGTGTGGCTGACAGGGTCTTGATGCTCCGGCCGGGTGTCAGGCCTGTGCCTCTGAGGGGGGAGAGCCGAGTTCAGGACACTGATCCACCAGAGACCTCCCGGCTCCACTCCACGTAATATCAAACGGCGAAAGCTCTCCCAGAGATCTCCATCTCAACGCTAAGACACAGCTCCACTCACCGACCAGCAAGCTACAGTGCTGGACACCAAACAACTAGCAAGACAGGAACACAACCCCACCCATTAGCAGAGAGGCTGCCTAAAATCATAATAAGGTCACAGACACCCCAAAACACACCACCAGATGCGGTCCTGCCCACCAGAAAGACAAGATTCAAGCCTCATCCAGCAGAACACAGGCACTACTAGTCCCCTCCACCAGGAAGCCTACACGACCCACTGAACCAACCTTAGCCACTGGGGACAGACACCAAAAACAAAGGGAGCTACGAACCTGCAGTCTGTGAAAAGGAGACCCCCAAACACAGTAAGTTTAGCAAAATGAAAAGACAGAGAAACACACAGCAGATGAAGGAGCAAGGTAAAAACCCACCAGACCAAACAAATGAACAGGAAATAGGCAGTCTCCCTGAAAAAGAATTCACAGTAATGAGAGTAAAGATGATCCAAAATCTTGGAAATAGGATGGAGAAAATACAAGAAATGTTTAACAAGGACCTAGAAGAACTAAAGAGCAAACAAACACTGAGGAACAACACAATAGATGAAATTAAAAATTCTCTAGAAGGAATCAACAGCAGAATAACTGAGGCAGAAGAACGGATAAGTGACCTGGAAGATGAAATAGTGGAAATAACAACTGCAGAGCAGAAAAAAGAAAAAAGAATGAAAAGAACTGAGGACAGTCTCAGAAACCTCTGGGGCAATATTAAATGCACCAACATTCGAATTATAGGGGTCCCAGAAGAAGAAGAGAAAAAGAAAGGGACTGAGAAAATATTTGAAGAGATTATAGTTGAAAACTTCCCTAATATGGGTAAGGAAATAGTCAATCAAGTCCAGGAAGTGCAGAGAGTCCCATACAGGATAAATCCAAGGAGAAACACACCAAGACACATATTAATTTATCAAAAATTAAATAGAAAGAACCAATATTAAAAGCAGCAAGGGAAAAACAACAAATAACATACAAGGGAATCCCCATAAGGTTAACAGATGATCTCACAGCAGAAACTCTGCAAGACAGAAGGGACTGGCAGCACATATTTAAAGTGATGAAAGGGAAAAACCTACAACCAAGATGACTCTACCCAGCAAGGATCTCTTTCAGATTCGATGGAGAAATTAAAACAAATTAAAACAAAATATGTAGACAGTAGAAACTGTATCTGAGTTGCCCCAGTTGTTGGCCTTAGCAGGCAAAGGCTTTAAAGTAACTTTTATAACTATGTCCAAGAAAGCAAAGGACACTACATGGAAAGAATTAAGGAAGGTATGGTGATAATTTCTCATTATGTGGAAAATATCAATAAGGAGATAGACATTATAAAAACAACACAATGGAAATGAAATGTATAATCACTTAAGTGAAAAGTTCAGTAGAAGGGCTCAGTAGCAGATTTGAGCTGGTAAAAGAAAGAATTAGCAAATGTGAAAATAGATCAATCAAGATTATACGGTCCGAGGAACAGAAAGAAAAAAGAATGATAAAACAGAACAGAGCTTCAGAGACTTGTGGGACATTATCAAATGTATCACCATACGCATAATGGGAATCCCAGAAGGAAAGGAGGGAGAGAAAGGGGCAGAAAGAATACTCAAAGAGCTAATGACTGAACCTTCCCAATTTTGACAAAAAATGTTAATCTACACATCCAAGAAATCAGTAGGCTCTTTTCTGATTCTCTTCTCCAATGTCTCCCTCAGTGAGGAGCTCCCTCCTTTCTCACCTCCCTGAGATTAGGCAACCTTTGGGGCTAAAGACCAGAGGAAGTATTGGGCAGGGTGGCCACAAGGTCTGCTGTGTAAATTTGATCAGATTGGACCCTGTAAAAAGGTATAAGGCCAAGGGAGTTCAAGGAGGCTGTAATCCAGCCCATTCTCCACTTCCTAAGCTATACAACTGATGCAGAGGTGCATCCACTCAGAGAGATAGAGTGCCTCCTTTTCTAATTTGTCTGAAGTCTCAAACTGCTCTCCAAGCCCTGTGCCCACTGGGCAACATGTATTAGAAGGGACACCTTTTTCTAATTTTCACAAAGGCACTTTGTAGATTAGTGTGGGTCCTGGTGTGGGGGCAGGAAAGTGGTGGGACTCAGGGCAGACAGAAAAGCCACTTCACAGAGGTATGCAATCACCCATACAATCAAGCAGGTAGGACTTGAAGGTTAATAAAACCCAAGACATCCCCAAACCTTCCTTCAGTTCTGCCTGGGACTTGAGGGTACAATCATGAGTGTGGTTCTTTTAGTTTTAATGAATCCAAAAGGCCTTTGCCACAGTGCTCCTTTATTACTCAAGTGAGGCAACCCAGGCCTAGCATGGTGGTTAAGAGCCATGTGGTCTGGGGCAAGTTTATTTCTTTTTTTTGAGTCTTAGCTTTTTCTTCTATAACATAGGGCAATAATAATATCTATCTCAGAGGGTTATTATAAGGAAGGAAAAGGAATGTAAAGTGCTAAGCAAAGTGTTTGGCACATAATAGACTCTCAGTATATGTGAGCATGTGAGCTATTATTAATGCTTAAAATGTAGTCACCAAAGGCAGGAGTGGTGTGTGACTCCTGACACTCCTGTACCTTCCCTTACCAGGAGAGCTGGAGCCTCTTGAAAGTCTTTTCCTTGGAGACATTTGGCTGGCACTGGGGCTAAAGACTATAGTCCTGGCTTCTTGGAGTTGGAAAGGGTCTTAAAGGGCCACTGGCTCAGGGATTTTCAAAAACTACTGTGTGGATAGGCTTCAGATCAGCATCATCTGGGGGAGCTTATTAAAATACAGATATCCAGAGCCCTCCTACAGAGAATCTTTTTCAGGAGGTCTGGAGTGGGACTTGAGAATCTGTGCTTTTGACCAGTGTCCCAGATTATTCTGGTCCTCTGCACCTCCTCCCTCACGTCTGCAATCATGGAATTCCCTAGAAGGCACCAACCACCTATACCAGGGATGGAGAGGCAGGTTGATAGGCAAGAAGGCTCTGGCTGTAGAAAGGTTTGTCTCCAACTAAGCCTATTTCCTCTGCCTCCCATACCCTGCTGACATTACTAGGTCTGAGGTTTGAAGCCACAATGCAGAAAACCAGTTTTCTACCTCATTCCCAGGTCTCCAGCAGTGACAGCCATGTTCCTCAAAACTGAAAATAGCTCCTGTCTCCTCCCTAACTCTTTCCATGCTTCGCTTCTCCAGACTGAGCAACCTTACCACCCTCTATGTAACTAACTGGCTTAGAGATATTGCGGCCTCACCAGGGGCCGAGCAAACTGAGCAATTGCCTTCAGCTTTCATTGCTTTTCTAGGCATGGCAGAGCAGCAGTAGGTGGCAGCTGTGTCCCAAAGTGTCCCCATTCTCTCTCCCTTCCTCCCTTATTTCTACTCCCCCTATGGTTCTGTCCCGGAGTGACAGGCGTTATGGGAACACTGTCTGTTTGCTGCTTCAAGTCCCATCAAACCAACATGTTGAACGCTGCTGTATGTACTTCCTACAGAGGGCACATTAGTTTTGCTTGGTGAGCACACCCTAATTGGGTTCCCAGAGGGAACTTCTAATACTAGTACAGAGAATTAAGAACCAGCCAACAGATGGGGTGAGAAGCATGATGGGGAGGGTGGCAGCCAGGATTGCACATCTCCTGGAGTCTGTATCAACCATAAGACTGACAGGCTGGATCTGGGGGAAACAGCCAAGCTCCCAGTGGAAAGATCAGGTGGCAGAATGAAGTTGTTCTTCACAATATTTACACAGCGAATCTCTGCCCACTCAAGGATTTCTTTACAGATTTTGAAATCAGCCACTTTGGACATGCTGGGTTTTGTTTTGTGTCGTTTGAGGGATTTTTGGGAGAAGTGGGTGTAGAGGAAGGAGGGTACTTTTCTCCTGGGTTTCTTGGGTGGCACATAAACTCAAATCATGAGGCCCATGCCCCAACTCAAGATATCCTAGCCCAATAATCTTCAGCTTGTGTGCTGCAGACTCCTAATTGCAACTAGTCTGTGAATCCACACACTTGGATATTCCATACTTTCATAGTTGGATAACCTAAACTTTTTGAGATACCTTTTTTGAGTCCCTGCTTTAAGAACCTTCTTTGAAGTCTCAGTTCTTAGTTTTTTCCTTTTCTCTATCTACAATTATTCCCTTGATGATATGTAGTCCCCTAGCTTTACTATCTCAATCCCCTCCCCCAACTCTACTGCCAAACCTTCTCCACCTACAGCCTTCTCCACCTTAAAACCTTGAAGTCATCCTTGACACTCCTCTTTCTCTCACTTCCTACATGCATCTGTCAGCAAATTCTTTTCTACCTTCAAAATACTATATATCCAGAATCCAACTACATCTCCGTACTGCTTCAACCCTACTGCTATACTCCTCGTTGAAGCCAACATCCATTTCTCTCCTGGATTTCCGCAAAAGTTTCCTAACTTTCTCCCTTCTGTCACTCTTTCTATTTAAAATCTGTTCTTAACAACCAAGAGATATTTTCTTTTAACTGAAAATTTTTATTGAGGTAATTGTAGGTCACATGCAGTTGTAAGAAACAATTCAGCGAGACCCACTGACACTTTGCTCAATTCTCCAGATGGTAACATTTTGCAAGTCTACCGTGTTAAATCACAACCAGGATGTTGGCATGTAGTTCACTGATTTTATTCTGATTTCACCAGTTTTGGTTGTACTTATTTGTGTGTGTGTGTATTAAGTTCTATACAATTTTATCACATATGTAAGTTCATGTCTCCACCACCACAGTCAAGATACAGAACATTTCCACAAAGATTGTGTTGCCCTTTTATAGACATACCCACGTCCCTCCCACACTACTCCTCTGCCCTGTCCTTAAACCCTGGCCACCATTAATCAGCCCTTAATTTCTAAAATGTTGTCCATTCAAAAATGATATATAAAGGGAATTACACAGCATGTAATGTTTTGGAATTGGCTTTTTTGTTGTTTTTTTTACTCAGCATAATTCTCCAAGTTGTTGTGTTTATCAGTAGTTCTTTCCTTTTATTGCTGAGTGATATTCCATGGATTATTAGTTTGCTAGGGCTGCCATAGCAAAGTATCACAAACTGTGTGGCTTAAAACAACAGAAATCTATTGTCTTACAGTTCTGGAAGCTAGAAGTTCAAAATCAAGGTGTTGGCAGAGCCATGCTCCCTATGAGACTCTTTCTTGGTAAGAACCTTTTATTGTCTCCTCCTAGCTCCTGGTGGTGGCCATTAATCCTTGGCTTGTAGCTGTATCAGTCCCATCTACCTACGTCATCACATGGCCATATTTACATCATCTTCCTCCTGTGAACATCTGTTTCTGGGTCCAAATTTCCCCCTTTTTATTTTATTAAGTGGTGGATGGCAAGGGGACTTCAAGGGGAGATGAGGATTAGAGATGGAGCTTACATGTCTAGGTAATGTTGCTCAACAGTATGGTGCAGACTCTCTAGGTCAGAGGACTCTGAAGGACAACAGTGGCTTGGGGGCTTTAATCTGTAGCTAACAGATGTTTGGTGTAGTCTTGTGGGATATGCAAAGCAGGCTAAAAATGGCTAAAAATCTGGTTATATAAAAATTAGAGCTTGGCACTGATGTGCTTTTGACAGAGTGGGTGCTGGCCTGCTTTGAAGAAATAAACAACATAGGGCCAATACACTGAGGCCATCTTTGACTCATTTATATAACATGGGGTCTTTTGGGAACTCTATATTTAACATGTTGAGGAACTACTAAATGGTTTTCCAGAGTATACCATTTTACATCCCTACCAGTAGTATATGAGTGTCCCAATTTCCCTGTATCCTTGGCAGCATTTGGTGTTGTCAACTATTTTTAATTTTAGTCTTTCTGATAGGTAGGTAGTGATATTTCATTGCAATTTATTTTGCATTTCCCTAATGGCTAATGATGTTGACCATCTATTGATATACTTATTTACCATCTGTGTATCCTCCTCAGTGAAATCTCTGTTCATGTATTTTGCCTGTCTTCTAATTTGATTGTTTTAACTGTTGAGTTTCGAGAGTTATTTATGTACTCACAATACTTGTCCTTTGACAGATATATGGTTTGCAAATATTTTCCCCCACCTTGCAGCTTGTTGATTCATCCTCTTACAGAGTCCTGTGCAGAGCAAAACTTTTCTATTTCGATGAAGTTTAATCTATCAATTTTTCTTTTTATGGATCGCATTTTTGGTGTCAAGCCTAATAAATCTTTGCTTAGCTCTAGACCCTGAAGATTCTCTCTTAATGTTTAGAGAAAGTTTTATAGTTTTACATTTCAGTCCATTGTTGGGAAAGCAGTCACTGCTGACCTGTCGCCCCTCCCCAGGCTTGCCCACTCAGAGCCTTGGACCTAGAACACTTCCTAACCAAAAGATAAGAAACCCTCACAGCCTGTGCCATTCTTATTGCCTTGTGTGGGAATATGTTTCCCTGTTTCAGACTCAATATGACTCCTTTTTTCTGCCTAAGTGTGTGTGTCATATGGCACCTGGTCAACCCCATTGCTATATCTGTCCCCTGCGGGGACATGTGGGGTGTGTGTAAGCCAATTTCCCAGCCGTGGTTGCTGAGAAGGACCAACACCCACTATTGGAGCTAGTCTTGCTCTTACTTGTCTAGGTAAGTAAAGTGTTGTTCCAACCACTGCTTGACTGTATTGTGTTTTCTTTGAAGACTCCGATACCAAGATCCTTGTGGTTGACGTGGTTATGAACTTTGCTATCTTTTATGAAGTTGTAGTTCTCTCCTGGCATTGGTAACTGGTGTTTGATCATGAACCATTTTGAGTGTTTTTGGTGGGGTTTTATTTTGGGGGGGGATAAGGTGTGAGGTTTATTTTTTTATTTATTTTAAAAAATTATTTATTTAGCTGCACTGCATGTTAGTTGCAGCACGTGGGATCTTCAGTTGCAGCGGGCGGGATCTTTTAGTTGTGGCATGTGGGATCTTTATCTTTAGTTGTGGCATGCAGGATCTACTTCCCTGAGCAGGGATCAACCCCAGGTCCCCTGTACTGGAAACGTGCAGTCTTAACCACTAGACCATCAGGGAAGTCCCAAGGTGTGAGGTTTATTGAAGGGTTTTTTTGTTTTTTTTTTTTTTTTTGGCCTATGAATGTTCAATGGCTCCAGCATCATTTGTTGATAAGTTTATCCTTCCTCCATTAAAACATTTTGGAAATTTTGTCAAAAATCAGTTGGGTGGGTCTATTTCTGAGTTCTCTGTTCAGTTCTATTGATCTATGTGTCTATTCCTCTGCCAATGCACACAGTCTTGATCGCTGTAGCTATAATGTTGAGTAGAGTTATTCCTCCCACTTTGTTTTTTTTTTGTCAAGATCGTTTTAGCTATTCTAGGGCTTGCACCTTTCCATATAAATTTTAGAATAAGCTTTGTTACGTCTACATAAAACTTTGCATGGATTTTTATAAGAATTATATTAAACCTATAAATCATTTTGGGTAGAACTGACTTTAGTGTAGTGAGTCTTCTAATCCATGAGCACAGTATATCCCTCCATTTATTTCACTCTTTTAAAAATTTGTTTCATTATCATTTTGTTATTTTCAACATACATATCCTGTACAATTTTCGTTAAGTGCATTTCCTTGGAGTGACTGCCAGCGGTATTGTATTTCTATTTTCAGTTTCTGCATGTTCATTGCTAGTATATAGAAGTGCGATTGATTTTTGTGTGTTGATCTTGTATCCTGTGACTTTGCTGAGCTACCTATTAGTTTTAGCAGTTTTAAAAATGGATTCCCTTGGATTTCCTACTTAGGCCACCATGTCATCTGCAAATAGGGACAGTTTTATTTCTTCCTTCCTAATCTGTAGGCCTTTTATTCCTTTTGCTTGCCTTAATGGCAGTGGCTACGACTTCCAGTACTATGTTGGATAAGAATGGTGAGAGTACATATCCTTGCCTTGTTTTTGAGCTTAGAGGGAAGCATTCAGTCTTTCATCATTAAGTATAGTTAGCTGTAGGTTTTCCGTAAATGCTCTTTAGCACATGCTCATATCACACTGAAAGACATACTGTGTTCATAGATTAAAAGACTACAATTAGAAGAGTAAACATAGTAAACACATCAGTTGTCCTGCAAATGATCTGTAGGTTATTTGCTCTCTATTCCTACTTTTCGAAGAGTTTTTTAGTATGAATGGGTGTAGGATTTTGTCAAATGTCTTTTATGCATTAACTTATATAATCATATGCTTTTTCTTCTTTAGCCTATTGACATGGTGAGTTATATTATTTGGTTTTCAAATATTGAACTAGCCTCGCATGCCTGGAATAAATCTCACTTGTTATTGGTGTATAATCCTTTTATTCACTTTTAGATTCAGTTTGCTAATATTCTGTTCAGGATTTTTATATCAAGTTTCATTAGAGATACTGTTCTTTGGTTTTCTTTTCTTTTTTTCTTTCTTTCTTTTTCTTTCTTTTTTTTTTTGGTACTGTCTTTGCCTGGTTTTTGGTATCAGGGTAATACTGGCTTCATAAAATGAATTGGGAAGGATTCCTCCTTCTATTTTTTGAAGGAGATTGTGTAAAATCAGTGTTAATTCTTCTTTAAATGTTTAGTAGGAGAATTTTTCTGGGAGGGGAGGTTTCAAATTATGAATTCAGTTTCTTTGATAATTATAGGTATATTCGGATTGCCTATTTCAACTTGGTTTTGATAGTTTGTGTTTTTTGAGTAGTTGATCCATTTCATCTAAGCTGTAAAATTTATATGTATAGAGGTATTTATAGTATTCCCTTATTCTCTTTTGATGTTTGCAGGGAGTGTAATGATGTCCCCTGTTTTATTCTGGATATTGGTAATTTGCACCTTCTCTTTTTTTCTTTCTCAGTCTTGTTAATGGTTGTCGATTTTATTGGTCTTTTCAGATAAACAGTTTTTGTTTCATTGATTTTCTCTATTGCTTTCTTATTTTCAATTTCATTGATTTCTCTTTTTGTATTTATTATTTACTTTCTTCTCCTTGCTTTGGATATATTTTATTTTTCTAGTTTCTTGAGGTAGGAAATTAGACTATTGATTTAAGACATTTCCTTATTTCTAATGTAAGCAGTTAGTTTTAGACATTTCTTTCTCAGCACTTCAGCTGCTTATCACAATTTTTTATATGAGGTATTTTCATTTCCATTCAGTTCAAGGTATTTTTTGATTTGTCTTTAGATTTCCTCTTTGACCCATGGATTATTAAGAAGAGTGTTGTTTAGTTTCCAAGTGTTTGGGTATTTTTTTGTTATCTTTTGGTTATTGATTTCTGGATTGATTCTCTTGTGGTTAGTGAACACTGCTCTGTATGATTTCAATTCTCTTAAATTTGTTGAGGCTTGTTTTATATACCAAGATATGATATATCTTGGCCAATGTTCTATAGGCTCTTGAAAAGAATGTGTATGTATTCTGCAGTTGCTGGGTGAAGTGTTCTATACATGTCAATTAGAACCTGCTGGTTGATTTTGTTTTCCAGATATTTTATATACTTGATGATTTTTTATCTAATAATTGTACCAGTTGTTGATAGGAGAAGGTTGAAGTCCTCAACTCTAATTAAGGATTTGTCTGTTTCTTCTTTCAGCTCTGTACATTTTTGTTTCATTTATTTTGAGTTTCTGTATTTTGGTGCAAACAGGATGATGCATTTATGTCCTAAGTTAGATCATGCTTCTTTTCTGTTGCAAAAACCTCACTATGATTCCCTATTTCATTCAGAAATATAGATAAGTGTCCTTAAAATAGTCTATAGGGTTCTATAAAATCCAGCTCCCGGTTACCTCTTTAACTTCATTTCCCTGTATTCTCCCTCTTACTCTGCTGCAGCCATACTGGCCTCCTTGATGTTCCATGAGCACAACAGGCACACTGCTTCTTTAGGGCCTTTACTCTAACTCTTCACTCTGCTAGGAATGCTCCTCCAATTTGAAATGGGGCCTTGGAGTACAGTTATTGCAAGAATTGTTAGCTTTACATATCAGCGAAGCCAAGGCCTTAAGAGAGTAAATGCCAATAAAAAAAGTAGCATATTATTGGTAGAGCAGGGGTGTTATAGAGAAAATGAGCCTGAAGAAGAGCAGTGAGAGAAGGTGAGATAAAAGCAGCAGCTCTGGTATTACATATAGGAAGAACGACACCCCAAATTCCCTCATTTAAAAATTTTCCCCCAGCAGCCTGGCACTGGGTCTGAAATTCAAACAGTGTACTTCTTTGGGATAAGCATGTAAAGGCTCTGAAGAATCCAGCAGTATAAAATCTTGTATAACTTAGATTTAATCCAGAGCTTTAAGAAATTTATTTGTCAACAACACATTTCCCTCCCTTAATGCCTATCTTACAAAATCCATTTTGGGAAACATTGGGTTAAAGCTTTGTGTTTCCAAGAAAACTGCTAAAAGGCTAAAGTTACTGGAAAGGCCTACCTAGTTATCAGTCTTTAATACTCCTTGGTCACTGTTTTATCCAGTTAGCCCAAAGGTTGCAAACTATGGCAAAGGCCTCAGCCCTCCCCCCCAATTTTGTAAATAACATGTTATGGGAACATATCCACATCCATTTGTCTGTGACTGCTTTCTCATTACAGTGATAGAATTGAGTAGTTGTGACAGAGATGTATGGTCAGCAAAGCCAAAAATATTGGGTTGGCCAAAATGTTCGAAAAACCTGAATGAACTTTTTGGTTAATCCAATATTTACTATCTGATCCTTTACAGAAAACGTTTACTGAGCCCTGGATTTACCCAATAGCAAGGCACTGAGAGTTATGCTGCCTAACGAATGATACCATAGTGGTTGACCACAACAATTTATTATTATCTCTAATGGTTCTGGGATTTTAGTGGGCTCAGATGGGAAGTTATCATTTGGTGTCTCTCATGCAGTTACAATCAGATGGTAACTGGGCCTACAGTCACCTGAATGCTTAACTGGGCTGAACATCTAAGATGGCTCATTCGCATGGCTGGCGGTTAATGCTGGATTTCAGCTGGGAGCTTAGCAGTGACTGTTGACTAGAGCACCTACATGTGGCCTTTCCCTTTAGGTTGGATTTCTCACAGCATGGCAGCGAGGTTACCAGAAGGATCATTCCAAGCATAGGAAGTAGATACTGCCAGTTCCCTTAAAGGCTAAGCTTGTCATAATGACACTTTCACCTTATTCAGTTGGTCAAAGCAGTCATTAGGCCAGCCCAGATTTAAGGGGACTTGAGGAATAAACTCTACCTCTGTACAGGGGAAGAGCAACAGCGTACATGGAAGGACAAAATGAATGCTGATTATGTTAACAAACTGCCACCATAGGGAGGCAATATGAAGTGCTTGGAGAGCAGGGTGTAGAAGGTGTTCTCTGGAAAGAACTTTCAGGGTGACTGCAACAAACTCTGCTCTTACCTGTGCTTATTTTATAGATATACATATTGAAGCTCAGAGCATTAGGAGAAGCTACTGAAGGTCAGTGTCTGCCTCACAGTGTTTACAAGGGCCCTAGCTGGCTTGCTGGGGATATGTTACTAGCCCTAAGAAGACAGGGGTCTAGGGCCAAGAGGCTGGTGTGAGGGAGCTGAAGGAGCCTGAGTTTCTGAGTAAGGCTCCCTCCTTTCCCTCCGTCTTTCCTTTCTCCCTAGGGCTCACTCAGGTGCCTCCACCTACTATGTTGATGTCTAGGCCTTACGGACACACCAAATCCCTGCCACTATGCCTCGTAGACTTCTGAAGTTTTTTTCACATCTGGACTCTGTACTCTAAATGAACTCTGAACACCTTGAGGACAGGAACAGCATCTTCAATTTCTTTCACTTCTTATGGCCCTGAGATACCTCATACTAATGCTATACACACAGTAGAAAACAGAAATTGTAGAGCTATTCAAATCCCAGCTCATTTCCCAGCACAGCCTATGCAGGTGAAATTCTGTGGTCTCGTCCCCGCACACTATGCTAGCCTCGTCTTTGACCTTCAGCCATATTCAGTGATGTTGTACCAGGCATATTCCTCCGCCTCTCTCTCTCTCCCTCCTTCTCTCTCTCTATCTCCTGTCTGAATGCACATGTTATTCTCAATGTTTGGAACATTCTTCTTTCCCACTCACCTTCGCTCACTGGTCTACCTCTTTGATATTCTTCAGAGTTCAGCTTAGGTATTACTTCTTCAAAGAGATCCTCCCTGAACTCCTAGGTAGCCCTCTTCTGTCTTTCCACAGCACCCAGCATTTCCCTCTTAATAGTTAAGTCTCCACTGTCTTCTAATGTATAATCACTCACTTGTCTGTCTCCTTGACTTGACTCCAGTGTTTGAGGGCACAGACTGGTCTGTCTCCAACTGTGTCCCACCATGGACTTGCAAGAAGTCTGACACAACAAATGGATGCACTTTCCCTTCAGTGATCTTCACTTTCTTCCTGTTTTCCCATGTAAGTCTGCTGGAACAAGAGTTGGGTCAGCGAATAAGGAATATGTGTCCAAAATGTCATGTGAGCTGCTTGCAGCCCTTCTGAACAATTCTTTAGATCTCTTGCTGGTCTTGTCCCAGAGCCCTGTTTGCAAGAACCAAAAGGCTCCTTTGTAAGGCTCCGTGTATATGCTGCTCTATCTTCCAGCCCCCCACCACCAACTCAATGAGCACTACATGTCGAGCACCTCCTTTCTTCAACTCCCCCAAACACACCAGAAGCATGATATAGCACCGGGGAAGATTGAATAACTCCTGAGCTTGGAAATTTTGATCTAGGCTTTTTGACAAAAGGGGGGATGGTTTGGTAGCTCAGGGGTGCTACTCAATTGTAAAAGGACAGCTAATGTGCTTGGGAGATGACCCGCCCCCTAAAACCATTTGTCAAACAGGATGATTATGATTAAATATAACTTGCCAGACTACAAGTGGCCTTCAGACAGCAGAAAGGATCCAGTGGAACATTGCGCTTCATGAAGTAGCCCCAGGGCGGTGAACATCAACAGTCCTGCTTGATTAATCCTTGGAACACAGTCAGAATTGATGGGGAACTTGTTGAAAGTGATCGACAACTTTTGAAAGGTGAAATCCTTTTCTGTTCCCATGAAGTGTTGTTAAGGCCATTAGCAGAAATTGAAATGGAGAAATATGACCCTTTCATGCGGTAGATTCAGAGGCTCAGAAGATGGACAAGTTGGAAATGTACAGGCAGTTCATAATAGGTGCCTGGGTGGGGAGTGATAACTAAAGATTGAAAACTGACAAATGGGTCAGACTGGCAAAGACCAAGACAGAGAGGGATAGAGTGCAGTTTGTCTGCCGAGGAATAGCATCAATAATCCGGCAGGCTCGCCCACACTGAGGGCCACATGTGGATTACTTGGAAAGGGGCTAGAATTTGCTCAGTGGAAAAATGGGCAGATTTTGTTACAAGATGAAGAGATAACTTTCCAGCTTTTGAGAGGAGTAAATTATTTAGTCTTCCCTGGGGAGTTAGGGTACCAAAGAGAAAATCTCCAGACTAGAAGTCAGGTCTGTGGTATCTCTTTATTCAGTTTCAAAGTGGCTGAATGACTCCAACTCTCCTCATTCTGCAGTTGGTTGTATTCTTCCAAGTGACAAATGTGAAATTTCTTTGAAAGCTATCAAGCTATACAAATGTGAGGTATTAGCTTCATGATCATCCAGCTGAATCAAGTGCAAAAGAATATTGCTATAAGAAACTATGTGAGATTTAAATTATTTCCTCTGATGGAGGTGAACATGTTTGCAGATAATCTTGAATAGGAACAGTGTCCAAATGATTTATCTTGGGCTTTAGAGACACATACACAATGATATTTGATTGAGGAAGTTTCAGGGATGTGGGGTGTGCATCAGAATGGAGAATGTGACTTTCAATTTCCCTTGATCTTTTGGCTTGGCTTAAAGTAGTTGTAGGGGGGTATTATGAGATATGGGTGTATTTGAGGGGTATCTAGTAGGTAGAATCAATTGCTTTAGTTTGATGAGGAGATGTCAGGAGTGAACAAGGCTTCAAGGATGATTTTTAGGTGTCTAGCTTGGTTGACTGGGTGCATAATGGTGCCATTAACTTCTGTAAAGCACACAGGGGAATAGACAGGTTTGGGAGGTGTGTGGAAGTGAGTTTTCTCATTGACATAGTGACATGGAGGTACATGTCGGCATTTTGAGTGGAAAGGTTCGGCAAGAATCTGTTGACATCTGTGGAGCTCAGGAAAGACGTCTGAGCTGGAGCTATAGATTTGAGAGCTGTTAGATGTAAGTAATCATTGAAGCCATGGAGCTAGCTTGTTCATCTTTACAGCCTCCGCAGCACCTGGAGTGGGGTTTGGCACAAAGTATCTGTTGAATGTTAAAAGTAAGAAGATGCCAATCATAGACCCTCCAAAAGGGGGTCGGTGAGACCAATATCCTCAGGTTCTTCCTTCTTTCAAAGCAACGTACACATAGGGTTCTAGGTGCTGTTTACAGTAGGTACACATTAAAAGCTAACACTTATTAAGTGCATCAGCACTGTTCTAAGCCCTTTACATGTCTTGATTTTCTTAATAACTCTAAGAGGTAAGTATTATCATCCTCTCCAGTGTACAAAAGGGGAAACTGAGGCACAAAGAGGTTACACAGTACATGGTGGAGGTAGGAGTTGAACCTAAACCTTCTGAGTGCAGAGCCTGCTCACTTAACCACTGTAACTAGTATTTGAAGCCTAAGTGGCTGGCTTTTTAATTGATCAGAACAGGCTGGTGTAAATTGTTGAAAATTCCTTTTCATAGGTTTCCCCTTCTCTCTGGGCAGTACCTTCACCCCCATTCTCCTGACATTTCTCTGCCTGCCTCCCAATCCAGCCTTCAGTCACCTCCTTATCCTGTGGCCCAGCCCTCAGTGCCTTACTCTTTGCTTTTGCTCACCACTCCTTAGTTGAATACCTGCTCCAGCATGGTGGCATTGTGCTGGATGAAGTACTGCTGTGGTGCTCCACTCAAGAAATAGATGTGCATGTTTTCAGGAGTTTCTTGGAGTCTCAGGGCCTTAACCAAAGGATTACTCTAATGAGCCTTTGAATGTGATTGGTTGTAAAAACAAAAGTTTTATTTGGTTGGGGAAGGAGGAAGCAGCAAGAAGAGGGATTAAGTCTCCATATATCGAGCTGTACAATAATAGGCAATGTGAGCCAGCCCTCTTAAACAATAAACTACACGACTCCCTGCAGAGGCATGTTCTGTTCTGCCAGCCAACTGAGCTAACCTCACACTCACCTCATGCTGCTGGGCAACACCTACATTACCCTGTCCAATTCAGTGACATACTTCTATATTGTTTGAGTGCATTGTGGGGATGAGGACACAGCTGTATTCTGCAGGATCCCTGCAGGCATTCTTAGTCCTTTTTGGATAATGGACTTCCTTGAGAATATGAAAGTTATGCACCGCCACGCAGGCATGAATCAACATTGCACTTGTGCACACACACATTTTTGCTTATGATTTCAGCTTTGGATCAGTGATTCCAAAGCTTCTCAATGAGAATATATCATAACCTAAGTATTACTTCAGAGTTAGTGGGGGCTCTTATTGATATGTAGCAGGTAGAATCCAGGAATACAATTGTAGGACAGTCCTCATAATGAAAAATGCTCCTGTGTGTCACTAGACTTTCAAATGTCCTGCTGGACATTTATGTAGGTGAAAAACTTGCTTATAAATTATCGGAGCCTAGAATCAAAATCTGTTTTACATGACGTAAGGTGTTTTGGTAGACATTGAATTTCTCAGGAACCAAGCTACAGTGTAAATTGAGAGGGAATTATACTTCTTTTCTTAGGGACTATATAAGTTTTTCTCCATTTTGAAAAATCATGTTAGCAACATCAATAACATTCGGAGTATTAGTCACTGATACAGCATTTCTGTATCAGTCTGCATTTGTAATTGGTGTTTCCTTGGTGATTTCATACTGACCACTTCATCTTATGTGTTCTACTGTTGTCAATGTCTGAGATTTACATGTTACATAAATATGTGAATAATTATAAATTATTTTCGTTTCATTTTTTCACATCATAGAGCATTATACTGATATTTTTGAAGTCATGTGTGTAGGTGGGTTTCATCTGTGAATTTCATTTCAGGATAATAATGGAGATGTCATAAAGTGTATTTATTAAAAAAAGAGAACAGTTTTCATGAGATTGAGAACTGCTTACCTAGAATAAGAATTGCAGTCTGAAGGAAATTTAATCTAGTAGGAGAGGTAATAATGGCTACCATTTATTAGGTACCTACTGTGCGCCAGTTATAGGCTAAAGGGATTTTCCATGAGCTCATTTATTCCTCACAGTCCATGCCCCATTTCTTAAACTAATAAGGCAGAAAATAAGGAGCACCAGAAGAGACATACGAAAAAGGTAATCAAGCATGTAGAACCCCAGGCTGGAGATGTGTGGTCCCACTTTAGGTCTGCCACCCCTTCACTGCTCTCTAGGGTGGTAGCACTTTGACCTGTGACTGAGCCCACAGAGGACTCTCACTCCCAAAGGATGGGCTGTTCTTGGACCTTCTGTGTGTGTGTCAATGGAGGTGGGGTTCAGTGAGCTGTGAGATAATGAGGCCTGATTACTGCTTATATATCCTTCTTCTTCTAGGACTGTGACTCTGGTAGTGTATTAAAATGTGTTTTCCAAGAATCAGTCATTCCTTCATAATTTTTGCCCCTGCCACTGGGCAAAAATCTCTGAGCCACAGCTCCAGAGCTGGTGTGGGACAATGGACCACTTTTCTTGGAATGACACCCATGCTTTATGATGAAGCTGCTTGGTGGGGGCAGTAGTCTCTGTTCTTCTTTGCTTGCCTCTCCCAGTGTGGGATCGCTGCCCTGTGAGGAAGTGGGGTCAAGGGCAATTGGGGCCCCTGTATTCGTATCCAGTGATGCTTGGGGTAGAGCCTCTGCCCTATGCCTGGGGATTGGGTGAAGGAAAGGATCCTTCACCATTCCTCTTGGCCATGCTTACCAGGAATTTGGCCTCTGCAACTCATAGCTGGGGAGGGGGGATAATAAATGCTGGAGTCCTGCTCCTCCTGGTGAGAAACTGAGTCCCTTGACTGGGAGCTGAAAGGAGAAGGAGCCCTGTCAGGCTCAGCTGGAGAGGGGATAGGGAGGGAGTGGGTTATGGCTCAAGTGCCACAGACTCTCAGTGTTCTTACCAAGATTTAGTAGATTTTCTTAAATAAATATTTCTTCACTTGTTATATTGCCTTAGGACAATTTTGAGAACATTTTAAATGGTTGCTTTTTAAAAACTTTACCAGTTATGCTTGTTTTGCTGGGAAGTGAATGCCCTTATTATCATATACCTTTTTGATACCTGCTTTTCTCTATAATGTGAGGGAATTCTGAATTCTAAGCAAACACCTTTCACAGTTGTCAATGCTACATTTTGTCTATATGATATCATCCCTGGACCACGTGTCCAAATAGATATTAAGGTCTTAGAGGAGAAGGACTGGATTTAATACATTTAATCCATGACACGCTGAACAATATATGGACCCAAAAAATCATTCAAAGAATGAATGCACAAATAAATAACTCTATCTTCTATTTGAAAATGGCCTCCAAAATGGAGCATAGCTCCCACTCCTTATGTCTGGGCTCTGTGCAGTGACTTCCTTCCAAAGAGTACAGTATAAGAAGGGAGAAAAGAGTAATTTTACAGTGGAGAAACTTGACAAACAGTATCTGAAGCCCGTTGATCAAGGTTAACATCAATAGTGATAAGTTATATTAATATTGTATACTCTTGATATGATGTGATAAGAATGGCACTTGACTTCTGACTTGACCTCTGACACATTACCACAGTCTAATGATGGGAAAAACATCAGACAAATCCCAAATGAGAGCCATTCTACAAAATACCTAACTTTCAAAGCCATCAAAAACAAGGAAGATCTGATAAATGTAATATGGTATGCTGGATGGGATCCTGGCATAGAAAAAGGACGTTAGGTAAAAACTAAGGAAATATGAACAAAGCATGGACTTTAGTTAATTGTAATATATCAATACTGGTTCACTAATTGTAACAAATGTGCCATACTAATATAAGATGTTAAGTATAGGGGAAAGTAGATGTTGGGTGTATGGGAACTTTCTGCACTATCTTCCAGGTTTTTACCTAAAACCTAAAATCATTCTAAAATAAAAAAATCATGGACATATATACACTACCAAACGTAAAATAGACAGCTAGTGGGAAGCAGCTGCATAGCACAGGGAGATCAGCTCGGTGCTTTGTGACCACCTAGAGGGGTGGGATAGGGAGGGTGGGAGGGAGATGCAAGAGGGAGGGGATGTGGGGATATATGTATATGTGTAACTTGATTCACTTTGTTATAAAGCAGAAACTAACACACCATTGTAAGGCAATTATACTCCAATAAAGATGTTAAAAAATTATTAAAAGAAAACCAGACAGACCTCTACTACAGGGAGGCAGACCTTGAGATGTTCAGAAAGAAACTCATACCAAGACTCTTTTTCTTGGGGTCCCTTGTGAGGTGGGGTCCATCGAGACCCGGCAAAAAAGCTAGACAGGGCAGAATCAGAACTCTGGTTTTTTTCCCCAATAGTTTCTGTCCAATGAACCTCTCCTAGAGAGAAAGCCAGATGAGTGCACAAAGCTGTCTATACAAGTATGGTTATGGCAAAATGATTTGTAAAACACTGCAACATCCTAAATGTCTACACTGTGGTGGTATCTCACTGTGTTCTATAGAGCATGGATCCAGTGAAATGCTCCACATATAAAGAGATAAATGAACAAACAGGAAATGCCGCATACCACATTCCCTTGGAGAGTCCAATACATATTGATGTAATAAGGCTCTGAGATTAGTCTTGCTGAAAAGAAACTTATAAATTTCTGTTTGAACCGGAGTTTGAAAACTTATTTGATGATGGAACACTTTTTGTTAAATATTATTTTATTTTTTTAAGCAAATGGTACAGTATCTTCACACTTTGGGGACTGCTACAGTAGGGGTGGACTATATAAATTGCAGCATGTATTTTTATTGGAATACTATACAGGGATTAGTGAAATCATGTTTTTTTGAGAATATCTAAAGATTTGGTAAAATATTCACAATTTTAGAGTGAAAACAAGGTATACATTTGTATATATAATATAATCTTAATTGTTTAACTTTTTTCTATGTATGGGAAAGGACAGTAGAAAAACTATAAAGTTAATAGTTGGTTGTGTGGGACTTCCCTGGTGACGCAGTGGTTAAGAATCTGCCTGCCAATGCAGGGGACACAGGTTTGAGCCCTGGTCCAGGAAGATCCCACATGCCGCGGAGCAGCTGGGCCCACGCGCCACAACTACTGAGCCCGTGGGCCTAGAGCCCGTGCTCCGCAACAAGAGAAGCCCCCGCACTGCAACAAAGAGTAGGCCCTGCTCGCCGCAACTAGAGAAAGCCTGCATGCAACAATGAAGACCCAACACAGCCAAAAATTAAAGAAATAAACAAACAGATATAAGACAATCAACTGAATTCCCTACAATTCACACCTAGAAACGGCGCTTTAAAAACAAAAATTGGTTGTGGGGTTACAGGTAATTTTAAATCTCTTCTTTATAATCTTATAATTTCTCTTAACGATTTACAAAGTAAATATATTATTTAACCCCAGAAGAATACATGTCATAAACCACTATTTTGTAAGCCAAATTGTTTGTCCTTCTTATGCACTCTAAACTTATTTACCTTTTGTTATAAATAAGTATTATAATATTTTTTGAAAATACCAGATTATTTAAGCTCTGGGAAGGGAATTACAGGATGTCCCAGGTGGGCTTGATTGAATTAGTGGAGCATTATAGAAGTAGAGTCTGAACAAACCAGCACAAGGCTGCTGTTTTCTCTTTGGCTAATACTGGACTCTGCAATGTGAGATAGCATTCCCTTACAAATAAGTGCTGTTCCTTTAGTTCCCTTGAGAAGGCAATGAACATATAATTCATTCCCTATGTCAAATTGACGTCCAGAGGATAGATATTTCATCTGCCTGCTTGTGTACGAGACCAAGTTCCAGTTTCCTTCTGCCAGACTCCCACATCCTACCTACCAATGTAAAAATTCCTTGTCCTTTACCAGGAGACCTGAAAAAGAGGGGCTGGGCTGGCAGCTTTCAGTGCCTCTCTGTGCAGAAACTCTGTGCTGCTTACCCATCGTCAGTATCTGGCATGGGGCTGAGCACTATTATGTGCTCAGTAGGACTTGATGAATAAATGACCTGAAACCCATTCTCAGGTCATCAATTTCATTCATGAAAACTGTATTCAATGAATCTGCAATGTTATGCTATGATATAATTTGTACAGAATATGATGTGACCAGGAATCAAATGCATGATGCTGGGGAATGAGGGAAGATTGGTCTTAATCCCAGGTTTGCTGCTAATTCTTTGTGTGATCTTGGACAATTGCTTCCCATCACTGGGCCTTGGTTTCCCCTATGTAAAATGAGCAGTGGACTATGAAATTGGTCTCCTATTGTGTTTATAATAAAACTTAAACTCCTTTACTTGGCCCCGGGGTCCTACATGGTCATGCCTCTGTCTCCCTCTTTGCCCTCATCTCCTGCTACTTTTTCTTCCCCTTATTCTATTCCAACCATACCTCAGGACCTTTGCACTATCTCTCCCTTTGCCTGTCTCCCAAGATCTGGCTCTCTGTTTTTATACTCAGGTCCCAGCTTAAGTGTCTTCTCATAAAGGCCTTCTCTGACCACCTTATGAAACACTGCCCCACACCTTCTCCCCATCACTCTCTTTCCTATTACCTTGCTTCATTTCTCCCTGGAAATTATTTTATATTTGCCTTGTGTATTTTATTGTTAGCTTATTTATTGTTTGTCTTACCTCACTGGACTCTGAGCTCCACAAAAGTAAGAAATCTTGTTCATTTCTGCATCCCTAGGGACAAGAACAATGTCTGGCATATAATAGGTAATTGATAGATATTTGCAGAGTGAATGAAGAACAATCTGACATTGATTTATTTAACAAACACCTATATAGCACTTCTGTAACTATCCCTGCTTCAAGTGCTTTACACATTTTAACTCACTTAATTTTCATAACATCCTTATGAGATAGATACTATTATTCATTCTATTTTAAAGACGAGTAAACTGAGGAAGAGAGAAGCTAAGTAACTTGCCCAAGGTTATGCTGTAGTTTACATGGATTATCTCTTTTAATCCTATCAACAACTCCACAAAGTAGATGCTATTATTACCCCCATTTTATAGACAAGGAAATAAAGTCTTAGAGAAGTTAAGCAACTCGCCCAGGGTCATACAGCTGGGTAAGTGGCAAAGAAGCACCTCAAATCCACAGTATCTGACTCTAGAACTCTGCTCCCTTGTGACTGGATGGCTGTGACTATCATAGAGCTGCCCTAACCTGTCCTTTCTGTACAAAGGTGGAAAGGTTGCAGAAGGCAGGTCTTGGGTCCATAGAGGTCGTGGAGCAGGTAAGGCTGCATTGGGGTGAAAGGCTGGTTTGGGGAGAAGCTGTGGTTGAGGGAGAGGGAGCCCTTTTGCCCAAGTCACCTGGAGTACACGCTGGAGTGGGTTGGGTCTCCCTCTGAAGCTGGCTTATGTATATCCCTGCCTCACAGTAGAGACAGTTCCTTTAAGGGGCCAGGCTAATGGGACACTGCTAGGGCCAAAGGACCCTGAGTCCCAGAAGGAATTGTTGAACCACCCCAAGTCTTTCCCTGCTCCAAGCTTAACCATGACTACCCTCAGTTTGTATGTCCAGCTGGAGAAACATCATACAGGCCTAGGAAAGGTACAGGAGATATCCAGAGGTATGACCAATGGTTGAGATTGCCAGACAGAAAGAACACTCTGGACATACTGATAAACTAGAAACACTGACCACTCTGGAGGGACTGATAACTCCAGACGTACCAAGCAGATAACTCCACCCACCAAGCAGAGCCATGGACTGGCCTGGATAGTTAGGCTAGACTCTGGCCAAGCCAGACAAGCCACACAGTCTAGACAATGTATTGTCTACCTGTTTACCTAGGATATCTTCCCCTTTCCTCTCTTGTTCTGCATAGGACCACCACACTGCACAACTCCACAAGGAGTCGTCATTCATTCCATGGTATCTGTAAATAGTGCCCCCTGAAGTTGTTACTAATGTCTCTGGTGGCTGTGGTACTGCAGTTTCAATCGTATGTCTTGCTATGGGTTCATCCAACCCAGGAGTTCCCTGCCCATGTCATCCTCAAAGCCCATAGGCCCAGCTGTGATCATTGGAAGCCTCCAGAGTGCCATCTCCTATCTTCTTCTAGCAAGATAAAACACTCAAGTGTGGTCTCTAATATTCAGCTAGATGAGGTTTTCACAGATCTCTTCAGCTAATATGTGTGCCAAGCATCCAGTGATCATGAGAAAACCAAGCCTGTCAATTTATAAATCTTGATACTGACATATTTCAGGGATGAGACTGTAGGCCTTTCTGACCATTTATTTTCTTTCTGTTTTAAAAATGAATCACAGTTTCCCTATCATGTGTAATGTTTAATGTATTTCATCTATTTGAAAATTAATGTGTATGAAAGCCTTTATTAGGACTGCATGCTCTTCTGAGTCTAAGAACAGACCTTTGACAGAAAGTGCTTATACCTTTCCAACCCATCTTTGTCCCAGTTAGACTGACTGCTCCCTCAGGAGTTTGATCACTCAGAAGTTTAGTCATTGGGTTCCTTAGGGATTGTATCTTAATAGATAGAATAAGATTGTTAATTGTGTTTATAGTGAAATATATTAATGAAAAATAAATGGAGTCCTTTAACATTTTATTGATAACTATTAAGATCTGCTAGAACAGGATATATTACACTGGATGTGGCTGGTCATTGATAATAGCATTGCATGTGCCAGTTCTATGCTAGACTATTGTGTATACATGCTCCCTTAATTTTCCCAATGCCCCTGAAGGAATGGCTATCTCCATTTACAGATTAGGAACCCAAGAATCAGAGAAAGGAAGTGACTTCCCTAAGACCCCACAGTTGGTAAGTGGTAGAGCCAAGGAGCTAAATATTTCAGATACATGTCTATTTCGTAACCTTAAAGACCACAAGACCAGACTAGAATAGACACTCAATATTTTTAATTTAATTTAACTTAATTTAATCCAAATTCCTAAGATTTTTGGATTTCCTAAACTTTCTTATTTTTCTTGCCTAGAGATGCCAGGGCAGAAAAGGATCCAAGAGAGTAGCCATTAACATTTTGAGACACTAAGTCATCAAGAACTTGCTGCAAATAGGAAGCAGAGTGAGGGGAATGGCATAGGGATAGGGTACTGGGCTAGTGTAGTAGGCCCTCAGGACATGACAGCTCATCTTAACATTATTGCCAGCTGTTTATCAGCAGCTTGAGAGGGAGCCTGGGAGCATCAGAGCCCAGAGGCCTGTGGCTTAGTGTTTTCTTGAGCAGAACTGACCTGAGATTTAACTTCTGTTCTTCCTTAAAATTTCCTTCCTATGCTCATCCGCATGGTTTCATCATACAACATATGGCATAGTAGAAAGAAGGTGGGCTCCAGAGAGGCAGACCTGGGTCCAAGTCCTAGCTCTGTCACTCCTTAGCTGTGTGATCTCAAGCAAGTCACTTAACCACTCTGGTCTTTGGTTCCTGATCTGGGTTGGTGTGAGGATTAAACTAGCATCTAGTACCATAAGGTCACAATAATGAATATAATTCTACTCCGACTCTGCTTCTGCATTTTCAGCCCAGACTCTCCAACACTTTCCTCACCACTCATTTTTTACTTGAAATCAGCCTGGAGTCCACCAGGTGGTGCTAACTCCCCATCCCTAAGGCCTTCAGGCTTCAGGGAGCCTCTGTATTGATCCATATCTTGCTCCATTTTACCAGGTCTTGGCCTGTCTCTTTTCCTTGATCCTTACACACACACACACACACACACACACACACACACACACACACACTATGCCCACATCACTGTGGCATGGACATAGAAAAGGGTGAAGACCCCATCTTGACCAGATTAGAATCCTGATCCAGACTTACACTGATGCAGTCCCTAACCAGGAAAGGGAAAGAGTTCAAGTCCAGTCCCCAAGCAAAAATATACAAAAGGTTACTTTAGAGCCCTCCTGCCCTACCTCATACCTGTACCATGTCCCACCCTGTTGCTATAGGGGTCTCACCACTGCTAACACTATGGTTAAGAGCACCAACTTCAGAATCAGACAGATCTTAGTTCAGATCCTCACTTGGCTGCTTACTGTGTGACTGGGCAAGTTTCTTAACTTTTCTGAATCTCAAATGGCTTACCTCTACCTCATTCATTTATTCAACAATATCTATTAAGCACCTAACTGGCATTGTGCCAGGCACTGGGAATACAGTAATGAGAAAAGAGATGAGCATGAATGATCCCAGCCATTTATGTAAAACTGCAACTTTTCAAAGCAGTGCCAGAGGTGCATGGCATTATGGGACAGTATCTGACCTAGACTGGGAGGTAAAATTGACAGGATTTCGTTGGTGATGGATTGAAGGTGGAAGACAAGGTATAGGAATGAGTCAGAAATGATTCCTTGCTTTCTGGCTGGCAGCAGAGGAAGAGGGTCAGGTTTGGGGAATAGCTATGGCTAGTGGGGGCTATGCACGCATGTGCACACACACACACACATGCATGTTGATTGAAAGCCCTTACTAGGTGTTGGGACCATTTACACATTTTATCTCAGTTAAATCATGATGGCAGCTTTATTAGGAGAATTACTAGCCCCATTTCCCAGGAGTGGAAACAGACTCAGAGGACTGAATCGACTTGCCCTGGATCTCACAGCTAGTTAGTGGCAGATCCGAGATTAACTTTCATTCTGTAGCCCAAACACCTGCTTTTTCCACTACTTCACCCTGTGGGGCTCAGCGAAGCCTGCAGGGGAAGGGAAGGCAGGCTGGCCAAGGGCAAGGACTCCAGGAAGGCAGAAAGGGTGGTGGGAGTGGAAGGGGGTCAAAGGGAGCAGAGAGAGAAAGAGTTGTGGTGAGGGCAGGAGGAATTCTCTCTAGTGACTTGATTAAGATTTATTTTTTGAAGACAGGATAAGCAGGCCAAACTGAGGTTCATATTTCATAGCCGCCCCTCTTCTACCAAATTCTGGCCCTGAACTCTGAGGCGGTGGTGGGGAGGGGAACAAATGAGGAGGCAGTTTATGAAGTGGCCCAAGGCCCAGGGCTAAATTTGAAATTAGCATGGGGATTTCAGTCACAGGAGTCAAGTTTCCAGGGCCATGGCTAAGTCCAGCAGCTGGGGCCCCATGGAGGGATAGAAAGCTGACCCTTCCTGGCTAGCACTTTGGCTCCAACCTTCCTGTCACCTGCTTGATGCCCCTGGCGTTCTAGGAAGCAATGACAGTCACTCTCTTGGCTTATGGTTTCTCATTCCGTCAGGAGCGGTCTTCTGTGAAGCTATGTGGGGCAAAGACAAAGGGAGCTGGGTCTGACAGAAGGCTGGGGAGTAGGTTTCAGTAGGATGGGACTTCTGTTTGCCTTCTTCCCCTACACTTGTCCCCTTTTCTTCTAAGTTTCCCACTTAGCCCTTTGCTAGCCTGAGACACAAACTCAAGGTCAGGTGATCCTCAATAGAAGTTCATCACCTGAGTGTTAGGTTCCTAGATCCTTTCTGGGTCATAACTACTAAGCCAAAGTTTCTTCTGGCAATCTCTTGGGGTATGGAATATTCTTAGGGTTTAAAGTGTTTTCTGTGATAATTTTTAAATTGTGTTTTTATTACAATGAAAATCTAAAATGAATGATATAAGCCTATTCTGAGCCATCCATCTGGATGGCTACCTTACAAAATTAAGGGTAGCCATAAAATTTTTGGATCCTCATTTATATCTGCCTTGGTGTATTAGGATCAGATTAGGATGCATGTAACATAAAAAGCCATCTAAAATAGTGGTTTAAACAAGATAGGTTAATTCTCTATCATGTCAAAGAAGTCCAGGGATCGGATATGTGGGTATGGTAGCTCCCTGAAGTTGTTAGGGACTGTAATTCCCAGCTGTCTTCTGTGCCATCCTTCATCCTCATGATCCAACTTGCTTGCTATAGCTCCAGCTAATACTTGCTCATTTCAAGCAGTAATAGGAAGGAAAGGGCAAAGAAAGGCCATCCCCCATACCTTTTAGGAGATCTCCAAAAAATCCCAAATAACACTTCCACTTATATCTCATTGGCCAGAGCTTTGTGATATGGCCACACCTACCTACAAGGGAGGCCAGGGAATATAGCGTTTTAGTTGGGCACATTATGGGAGGAAGGGGGTGGTTTGTGGGGTAGATAACTAGCAGTCTCTGCCACATTTTGTATAAAAGATCTCATTAACTTCATATTGTCCTACTTGCATTGTCAAGGACTAATGAGAAAAGAACATAGGAAGACTTAATACATAAATGATGGCTTAGTCCCAGTGAAGGCCAAATGATGTCCCTGAGGGCTGTAGGAATGACAGTTTAGCAGTAGATCTAATAGGAAAAAAGTGATGCGGGAGCTGAGTCATTGCCTGGCACGCAGCAATACAGCACGACGAACTCAAAAGAACCTGTATCCCAGTCAGGACTGCAGTCACGATCTGAACAGCAATTTAATTTTAGGAAAACAACATCATCCACCTTGTTAAAATCATTGTTGCTCATTTGATTTTTATTGGTTTTGTAGTTTTGTTTTACACTTCATTTGGAACTTTGTTTCAGCGTTATAATTGGGTATCAGCTATAAGCATCAGGAGTTTGCAGCCTGTCTTCTTTTTGTACATAGTTCATAGTTTAACACTGTAATGAAAATGAGTCAATAATTGGGGCACACACACACACACACAACATATATACCTTTTTTTAAAAAAAATCTTTATTGGAGTATAATTGCTTTACAATGGTGTGTTAGTTTGTGCTTTATAGCAAAGTGAATCAGGTTTACATATACATATGTCCCCATATCTCTTCCCTCTTGTGTCTCCCTCCCTCCCACTGTCCCTATCCCACCCCTCTAGGTGGTCACCAAGCACCGAGCTGATCTCCCTGTGCTATGCGGCTGCTTCCCACTAGCTATCTATTTTATGTTGGGTAGTGTATATATGTCCATGCCACTCTCTCACTTGGTCCCAGCTTACCCTTCCCCCTCCCCGTATCCTCAAGTCCTATATATACCTTTTGAAAGGGTTTTTCAGCTGGGAGATGCTTCCTAAAACCACTGGGGACCACTGTAGCAATAGAGGAGGGCTGTGGGAGTTGGAACTGCAAATTAAGGCTTCTGGCTGCAATTTCAGGGTTCTTTTCACACTACCACCCCGGGGTTGATGGGGGGAAGCAGAACTGTGTGCAAAACAGGGTTTGAACCTAAACATAGCATATGCTCAGAGGAGTCCAACATTGGAGGAGCTCATAAAGGTCACAGGCATGCCTCCTGCCTGAAGCTTGAGCCTCTCTATAAGCCAAATGCCTGGGTCAGGGGGTGAGGATGAGAATGGCAGTTTAGGGTGACATAAGGAGGCATTTGGGGGAAGGCTTGATTCAGATATTATGTCTCTTACATCAGGAGTCCTTGGGATATTTTCTGAGTATGTTCATGGGAACACTGGACAAGTGGAAAATGTCCTGGGGCCAAATGTATGGAAATATATCCTCTCCCGTGTCCTTAGTAATGCCCCCTAGACCAGCTCCCACAGCCCCCCTTGGTCTGTTATGACATCCACCTTCCAGGCTTCTTTCACTGTACTGCAACCTGGAGGGCAGCCTATTTCTCATGGGGCAGAGGGGCTGCTACAGATGGCAGGGCCTCTTTTGAAGCTGGGTAGTTGAGGGGAAGGGGCCCAATTCCAAAGGACTTGTTTCAGGCCATTTGTAGATGGAGGGAAGAAAAGCCCCTTCTTTCTCCTTCTCTGGCAGCAATAAATCTTCCTCAGCCCTAGCCACTGCCACCTCCTTCGAGCACTTTCTCACATTCTCCGTCTGTTGTGAGGGAATTCCACAGCGTTCAAGGAATCCTGAGAAACACTCTATCAGGGTGAAAGAGTTAGCATCAGTGAGGAAAGAGAGAGGGAGAGAGAGAGAGGTGGAGAAAGAGAAAGGGGGAGGGAGAGAGAGAGAGGGAGACAGAGACAGAGAGAGAGAGGCTGATAGAGCAAGAAAGACTGAAATATAAAGATTTATATAAAAGACTGCATATCTATATCTATATATATAGAGAGAGAGATACACATACACATACAAGGCAGAGAGATAGATGGAAAGAGATATTTATTGAGATTTTTATTTAAAGAGGGAAAGAGGTGGAGAAACAGAAAAAGACAGAACCAAAGAGATAGAAGAGGGGGAAGTGGAGGAGGAGAAAAGAGGAGAGAGAAGAAAGGGAGACAGAAAAATTTAATAGACACATTTCAACATGTGGAAAAGATGAGGACAAGCCAAAGAGGGGTTTATGGGCCTCTGTGTTGCCCCCAAGTTGTAGAAAAGAGGATGACAGGAGGCAGTGCTGTCAAGGAGTCTCTGTGCTTCTGCCTTCTCCATGGAGAGAACTACACCAGCGTGATCCTACCTTCAGGAAGCTTCCAGTCCAAACAGACCTGCTAATTGTTCACTGCATTCATAGACATTAGGACAGTGGAAGAGAAAAATTCATGATAAGCCACAGCATACAAGGTGTCTGGAAGAGCTCTGGGTGGGGCCAAATTAATCTTTGGGACAAGGCAATTGGGAAGAGTAGCGGCTACATGTGCAATGTTTGTCATGGAGTATCCATGCTGTGCCTAATCCAAGCAGGTTTTCTGGAGCAGAAGGAAATGTCTAGAGCCGTGGGCAGTGAGGCCACTGGAGTGAGGAGCCAACAGCTATATCAATCAACATGTGAAAATAGCACTAACGATTGATCCCGAGTTTCCTCCAGCCTCCTGCCCACCCCCACCTTCTTTCACTCGGTGGCTTCTCTTCTTTCACAGGGGACATGGAAATTATCAGGTGGTACACTCCCCCTGTCACTCCTCTATTCACACCTGCACCTCTTTCTATTATTCCCCTTTTCCCTCCAGGCTCTGCTCACTGCCCCCTATCCATTATTCATCCCCCATTACATGCTAAATGATTCCAGGACCTAGAAGGGGCAGTCTCTGCGAAGGGCATATTTACACGTGCCGTACTCTTTCATCCTCACAGCCATCATCTGCAGTGGGTGTCATGATACCTATTGTAAAGAGGAAGAAACTGAGATTCAGAGAGTTTAGGCAACTTCGCCAAGATCACAGCAACACTGAGGTTCAAACTTAGAAATCCCTAGCTAGTCAGCCCAGTTTCCTTCCACTGTACCAGAAAGGATCCCAGAAACGTCTAAAAACTGCTAGTTGAACAAAATTCTGCTTACTTGGGACCTACCAGAGTTAGGGGTGAGTAGACTGTACAATGCAAGTTTTTGGAAATAGTCTTTGTAGGAATAAGATTGGAAGTGCCAGGCTGATGTGCCCATTGGCAGAGCTACTGGGGGTGTGGAGAGAACAAGCAATAAAAATTAATGGTACAAAGACAAGCTGATTAAGAAAACTCTGCACATGTAGAGGGAAATATTGCACATTATCACTCCATCTCATAATTTTACAAGCGATGAATTTGGCAAGTGGGTACCTGGACCTTCACCTAGCACAGGGACCCTTCCAATCGTCCCACAGCACCCAGGGCATCTGCACGTACTGTTGAGAGGTTGGTGAAGTTCTTTTCTGATACCAGCTTACCTCTTTTCAGGGTCCCTCTCTCCTTGGTGACCACCCCAGCTCTGTGCCTGACCATTAGCTGCCATTCACCCAATCTCTGCTCAGTTTGGTTCCAGTTGAGGTGTGGCTTCTTCCAGGTGTATTTGCCTTCGATAGAAAACATCTGAAGAAATTAACTGAAGGTATGAGGCTGTACTCATAGAATTTTAAGCACTATTGAGGACAGGCTTTAGGGTAAAGACGATTTGTCAGCCTTCTCCCTCCTCAGTACCTCATCTGCATGGTAGAGCTGTCAGCTAATTGAGTGCCAGACATGGGACTAGATGATTTTTATATATGGGATCTTGTTTCATCCTCAGTGCAATCCTGTGAGGTGTATTATTATTACTATTAGGTAAATGGTGAAACTGAGGCTCAGAAAAGCTAAGTAACTTGCCCAAGGTCACAGAGCAAGTAAGTGGCAGAGTTGGAATCTGAACCTAGGTAGTCTGGCTCCAGAGACCATACTCATAGCAATTACCCTACACTGCCTGCTTGCAAACAAACAAAACAATAACCATAACAAAACTGAGTGAAAAACCATGCTATTCCTGTCCCACCACCAAAGAAGTCTGAAAATCCTGGTTATATTCCCCACGAGACCCCCAACCCAGGGCCACTTTCTCCCTAATGACAGCATATCTGAACTGTAAACTAGTGTGGAAAAAATCTGTCACCTCTAGAAAGCTGTCCTTGGAATACAAAGTAGGGTTCAAAGCCAGGACTTTCTGACCTCTAATCTCATTATTTTAAGCCCCTATGTTAGCTCCACTTTTCACACTGGGAGCCCTGTTATGACCAGCTGGGTACTGTGTAATAAACCTGGGCTGTGATCAGAGCTTTTGCACATTAGACAGTATTTTCTCTTGTGAACATTTTTCCCTGTTTTCAAGATATGAACATTCTTATGGCCTTTTCCATTCCTTCTCAGAGTATTTGTGTATACTTGTAGTTAAGGATAATGGCCAATAGGAATGAAGATCTTAATCTTTGTACTGTTTTCACTGCTTTGTATGGATGAGCTCTTTTACTCCTCCACAGTTCTGTGAGGTGGGTACTATTATTAACTCTATTGTACAAATGAAGCAATGAGGCTTAAGGAGGTTTAATGACTACCTCCAAGTTACTCAGCTACTAAGTGGCAAAGCTGGGACTTGACCCTTGGCCTGTGTGACTCAAGATTTGGGATTGTGATCTGTTTCTCAGGGCAGGGGTTCTGAAGCAGATAAGTGAGGTTTTTAATAGAGATATTTGTCCAGCAATTGTCCAATTGCAGAGATGAGGGAATTGGTGCTGAGCAATCTTCAGTGACTCACTTAGGTCATGGCCTGTCGGGGGCCGGGGGGAGTGGCGCTGTGCCTTGAAACCTCCACAGTTCTTGTCGAGTCTTCAGATCCTGTGATGTCTTTGAGGACAGGCCTGGGTTTGATTCACTTATCCCCCCAGTGTCTATCACATAGTAGGTATTCATTTAATAAATTAAATTAAATTCACTTTGAATTAAAGTTTCAAGTCATTTTACTCTGGGCTGGCTTCTGTCTCCTCTAAGTGACAGGTTTCACCATGTACCAGGTCGGGACCAATCTCCCTCTAACAAATATGGAATATAGATGAGGGTCTGTGCCATCTGTGCTGTTCTGTTTGATTTAAGGTCACCTGTGGCTTTACCATACAGATTTCACCACTAGCATTTCACACATTCATTTCCTGCAGTTCTACTTCTACAGAAGAAAGAAACACATGGAGGGATGGTCACAAGGCTACAGCTACCAAAAAAAAAAACCACATTAATTTTAAAAAAGCATCTAACAGTTATTGAGTGCTTTCCATATCCTAGGCACTGTTCTAAGACATTGATAATCATTTAAGCCTCACAACAATCCAATGAGATATATACCATTATTGTCCCTATTGTGCAGGTGAAGAAACTGAGACTCAGGGAGGGCTGGCTACACAGCTAATAAGTGGTAGAACTAGGATTTTAACCATGTTTGGCTTCAAAGTCTCTGTTCTTAACCATGATGCTAAACTCCTTACACTCGTTGGTACAGGACTAGCTGATGGATTAGCTATGGGGACTGAGTGAGAGGAAGGGACAAGGATAGGACTTGTGTAACTGTGTGGTTGATGGTGTTATTCATAAAGGCAACAGCTCTAGAAGAGGACTAGTTTGGGATGTGTGAAGGGGTCATGAGCTTGACTTTTGGATATATCGAGTTTGAGGTGTCTTCAAGATGTCCAATTGGAGATGCCAAGAAAACAGATGGATATGTGGTTTGGAACTCAGAGGAGAGATTTGGGACTCTAACATATAGATAAAAATAGCTAATGTTTATTAGGTACTCACTATGTGCCAGTGCTGTCCTAAGAGATTTATGTGGATTAACAACTCTAACTTAATCCTCATGGTAACCTTATGAAGTTGATGTTTTATTATCTTCATTTTAAAGATGAAGAAACTGAGGTACAGAGAAGTTAAATGAGTTATCCAGGATCATGCAGCTGGTAAATTTCAGAGACAAGATTCAAGCAGAGGCAGTCTGAAGCCAGGGCCAGGCTGCTCTGCTCTGAACACAATAGATGGATGGGATCACTGGTGGTGGGTGAGAGAGAGAGAGAGACAGAGAGACAGAGAGACAGAAAGAGAGAGAGAGAGAGAGAGAGAAAGAGAGAGGGTGTTGCGAAAGGGAGAGAGAGAGAAAGAAAGAAGGAATGAATAGAAGGAGTAGAGAAAAGGATTGTCTAGGAATTTCAACATTTAATGGCTAGATAGAAGCGAAGGAGGCAGCGAAGTTATGGATTTCTTTGTTTATTTTCTATCTCTCCTACTAGATGGTAAGCTTCGAGGGCAGAGTTTTTGTCTATTTTGGTCACTGTTATATCCCCCATAGCTGCTATGACTTTAATTAACAAATACATACATCGTATATTCTAAGAGCTTTAAAAATATTAGCTCATTTAATTGTCACCAACAACTGAATGTGATGAATACTCTTATTATCTTCATTTTGATAGATGAGGACATTGAAAGTATAGAGAGGTTAAGTATGTTGCTCAGAGTCATACAACTAACCATTGGCAGAGCGGAGACTCAAGCTCAGGCAGTCTGGCTTCAGAGTCTGTGCACTTAACCACTACGTGATGCTCAAGAAATATTTGTTGAATGAATAATGGGGAAGTCAACTGGGCCAAATGCTACTGAGAGGTCCAATAATTGGGGGATTAAAATATATTCTGGCTATGGTGACATGTGGGTCACTGGTGGACTTCAGAAAAATCTGTCCAGTTCAGTTTCAACCTAAAAGGGAGGTCGTCAGAGAAGTCCAGGAGAAGAACCTGTGGGCTCAGATTCAGCCTGTCCACATTTCTGAACACCTGCCATGTTCCAGACACCATCCTATGGGCTGAGTGTAGAGCAAGCCAACCAAAGTCCCTGTCTTCAAGGAGCTCACAGTCTGGTGGGAGAGACCGACAAAGAACAAAAGTGTAGAAGTCATAATATCAGCAAGTGATACGTGCTGTGAAGACAAGTGAAGTCGGGTAAGGAAATACAGAGAGAAGGGGTAGGAGAGGGCACTATATTAGATATCGCAGATCTGGTCACTCAGTTCCTCAAGCTGACTCTGAGGACATCTACAGAATGAAATGTGCTTTGAGGCCTTTGGGGAGTCTGCTGTATCTCTGGAGAGGCAGTATATGAGTGTGCTAAGAACATGGCTCCTCAAGTCAGACAGACATGTATTAGAATATATTGATACTGCCATTTGCCAGCTGTGTGACCTTTGGCAAGTTACATACCTTCTCTGTGCTTCAGGTTCCTAATCTGTAGAAATAAAATAATGGTAGTGCCTGCCTCATAGGGTTGTTGTGAGAATTAAATAAGTCTAGATTAGTGCCAGGCACCTGGAAGACATGTAATAAATACCATTTGAAACTTAAAAGAGTGACAGAATTAGCAGATGCTAATGACAATTTAAGGGGAAATATTGTACAATAGAAAAGGCCTGGGCTCTGAAGCCAGACAGATCTGGGTCTAGATCCAGGTACTGCTATTTCCTAGCTGTGTGGCTTTCTCAAATCACTTATCCTTTGAGGTTCAGCTTCCTCACTTATAAAATGGAAAGAATAATTTGTACTGTGCAGGATTTTTACTAGGATTGCATATTTTAAAACCCATCACATAGTAGGAATTCCGTAAATTAGAACTATTACCATTAGTAACACAATATTATAAACACTTATTGATTGATAAGAGCATAGGGTTATTATCTTAACAGGTGTGACCTACGGGTTTCCCGACCAGGTTTTCTTTCACTTCTGTTTTCTCAGTTTCCCTGAGAAACTGATGCTGATCTCTTGGTTTCTTCTCTCAATTCCCTTTTAACATCTTTGGTTTTAAGCACATTAGATGCCTCAGACCCTTGTCTTCAGTTCGGCTCATTTTAAGGCCTTTCTCTCAGCAGTTTTGTGACAACTATGTTCTTTTCATCGGTCAGCCCTCCTGGGACTGCAAGCAGCCTAGGCCCAACCACACACCCAGGAAAGAAAACATCCATAAAGAAAAAATCTTCAAAAATACCTTATTTACTTGCTACCACCACTCTACCCACAAGGGGGCGCCATCCCACATATAATTCTTACATTTTTGATGCAGCGATTAATCAAAAACTGAGACACTGGCAGAATACTAATCACGAATAAGCAGAGCCCCAAATTTGTCTGAACACCAAACCCCCAGCATTGATACAGCCTCAGAATGGGCCATATTCTGAGGACAATACAGCTTAATGGTTAAGATCATGGGTTTTGGAGTCAACCTGCTTAGGGTCTGATTCTGGCTCTAACACTTCCTAGCTGTGTGCCCTCTAAGCCTCAGATATTTTACTGAAAAAGTGGGATACCATTGATAACTATCTCAGGACGATTCTGAGGAACAAATGGAGTGTTTGTAAAGAGTTTAACATAGTGCTTGGCACTTGGTACGTACTCAATAAATGTTAGCTATTTCTGAGTCCTTACCCTGGCCACCAACTGAATTCCCAATCAGGTCATGCACTGAGCTCCAAACCTTAGCTACTGTCTCTCAACTGACTGTCTCGCAGTGCATCCTGTCCTGGGAAAGACGGTGGGGGGGTGGATTTGTGGACCTGCATTCCTACTAAGGGTGACCCAATTCCAGGTTCCCTGTTGCCTCTCCCCCATGCCCACCCTGGCCAGCCCCTGTCATGTATACCCTTATATATTCAAGCTAAGGCTTCAGGACAGTGTGCTAATTTTGGATCTCAGTTTTCCTGCTAGCTTTGGACTTGGAAACTGGCTTAGATTACACATTTTGCCCTGGAGAGCAACACCTCTCCCCGCAACAAACAGGTACATGAACACCACACACACACACACACACACACACACACACACACACACACACACACAGAGGCATCTTCCACTCAACACACAGAGGCATCTTCCACTCAACAAATTCCTGCCCAGGGGGGAGGGAGTGAAAGGTAGCTGAGCCCTGTAGGACAGCTGGGCAGCTGGCTCAGCCCCTGCCAGGCACTTTTCCTAGTAAGGGCATCCTTTGGGTGAGAATATCCAACTGAAGACACAGCCCTTAGGGATCTCCATGACTGTTTCTCTTAGCCCCGCTAGCAATGTCCCCAGAACCCTTTTGGCGAATTGTATTTAGAGACCTGCTGGCACTCACTGACCCGGTCATCCAGCAGCTGGTGCCTGCCTGCCTCCCCTCTGCATCTCTCCTTCCACCCCAATAGCTGTAGCTGTACCCACAGAGATAAGTGATTCAAACATCCCTAATCTGTGGCCTCCCCTAGTGCTGTGTGTGGCCCAGGGGTACCCTTCATCAGTGTTTGTAAACCTGCACACACCCCCAAACAAGCCCCATGCCATTTCAGTTGTTTCCCCAAGGGACAGGATAAATTCTGGCTTTTCCAGCTGGAGAAATGTGTGGGCGAATCCTCCAGGGTTCCATCAGCTTGTGGAGATGGGCTTCCCTTGGGTGTGATTTGAAAACACCCATGTATTCATTTCACAAATATTTAATGAACCCATATTATATGCCAAACACTGTTCTCAGACTAGGAGATATAAAGTTTACCAAGAAAAGAAGAAGAAGAAGAAGGAGAAGGAGAAGAAAAAGAAGAAGAAGGAAAGAAAGAAAAAGAAAGGAAAGGAAAAGAAAGAAAAATACCAGAATTTTCCACAAACCTTAGGATTCAATGGGGCTGGAATGCCAGTATGGTGTTTACTACGTGTCAGGCACTGTTCTGAGTGCTTTACCACCTATTAACTTAGTTTATCTTCAAAACCTCAAATAAGGAATATGAGGGGTATTATTATTACCATTTTATAGAGGAGGAAGCTGAGGCTCAGAGATGTTTCATGATTGTAGTGAGTTAATAGTGTCCCTCAAAATTCATGTCCACCTGGAACTTTAGAATGTGACATTATTTGCAGATGTAATTAGTTAAAGATCTTAAGATGAAATCATACTGGGTTTAGGGTGGGTCCTAACTTCAATGACTGATGTCCTTATAGAAGAGGAGGGGACACAAAGAAACATAGAGAAGGCCATATGAAGATGGAAGCAGATATTGGAGTTACGTGTCCATAAACCAACGAACACCGTGGATAATAGGCAACCACCAGAAGCTGGGAGAGAGGCATAGGACAGTTTCTTCCTCACAGCCTCCAAAAGGAACCAACCCTGCCAACATCAGGATTTCAGACTTCTTGCCTCCTGAACTGGGAGAGAATACATTTCTGTTGTTTTAAGCCATTCAGCTTGGTAATTTGTTACATCAGCCCCAGGAAACTAATGCAGTGACTTACAGAGCTAAGATTTGTACCCAAACAGCAGGCTCCTAAGTCTGTTCTCTTAACCCCAGAGCAGGGATTTGCTCTTGGAGTCTGGATGGAAGATGGCTGTGTGTGTGTGTGTGTGTGTGTGTGTGTGTGTGTTTTCTGGTGTCAACAGCCAACAGCCTGTCTAATACCTCTCACACTCAACTGGGGAAGGTGGTTGAGGGCCTCCATGGTAACCTCCGGTGAATAATAGCCTGGCCCCCTACGAGCCCCAATTTTCTCATCTGAACAATTAGGAATTTTTGCTAGCTGGTATTTAAGGCCCCTTCCATTTATGACGTTTTATGAGGCTGTGATTCATGGTTTGTGGGGGGTGGCACAGTGACACTACTGAGAGCAGGTTGAGGATGAGGGTATAAAGGATATGCATTATATGTAATTGACTGATTTTCAAAAGGCCTGTGGATAAAAACCCTGTTATGGAAAATTTTTCATTATCTTTCCCTGTTGTTCTCTTTATGTCTGTTTCTCTCAGACTCCCTCTACCCAACCTCTCTCTCTCTAGCCCATGCATATGCATCTCTACACCCACACACATGCCCAGAGACTCCTCTCCAACACTGGAGACTAAGTTCATATTTATGAATTTCAAACTGGTACCGAAGGAAAGGGCAAAGGTATGAATGTCCAGAAGTTCCTGGCAAGGAGAAAGGCATTGTGGGGGGCGGGGGGAGGAGGGCTCCAGAGATTTTGGGCTGGAAACAGTGTTATTAAGTATGTTCATTAATGAGCCCAAGAAGGAAATGACTAATAAATTGATGGAAGGAGGCTGATGGCACCAAACCACTTGGTTAATTAAAACCACAGAGGTTTTGGAGTGACTCCGAAAAGCCCCTGAGGATGGAAGTGGTCGATAGGAGGCAAATAAAGAATAAAGCCAAGAAAGGCCATTCATGGGGTAATCACTGAAGGGATGTCTCTTGCAAGGAAAGGTGTCTAAAACTGGGAAAAAGGCAAATGGGCAAAATACCACAATTCCAGAAGTCTTCCCTTGATATACCTCCCCTGGGTACTAAAAGCTCCCCAACACTTCCACGCTTCTTTATAAATGGTGCCATGCCTGTGTGTTTTCTGTGACTATGGTTGTTTTCCTAGCAGCCACTGGGAATGGGTCTGGGCCCAGCTCCAGAGTGAATGGGAGAAGCTATGGTACTCCATGAAAGCCTCTAGATATTGGTCAGGTGGAAGGGCATCTGAGGGTCTTTTCTGTGGTCAACTGTCAAGTGACATAGAGCCTCCCAGGCTAGAATGTACCTTTACCCAGATTAGCCCCCAGAAGTTGTTTCAAATTGAATGATAGGAAATGACTTTGGAAATTGGCACAGCGCCAGTTTAGGTTCTGGGTGGCCATTTGCAGAACAGTGATAGGTACCTCAGAGTTTTGTATGCTGGAACCTGTCCTTAGGATTTGTCCACCTCTCTTGGCAGAATGATCAAGTACAAATACTTGAAGTATTTGTCACACTAGACTTGGCAAGTCACTCAACCTTTCTGGGCCTCAGTTTCTTCATCCATTAAATGGGAGTAATTATAGTGTCTACCTCATAGGGTTGTTTCTGATGTACAGCATGGTGACTATGGTTAACAATGTTATATTATATACTTGAAAGTTGTTAAGAGAGTAGATCTTAAATGTTATTACCACAACAAATAAGATAATTATGTGAGAGGATGAAGGAGTTAACTAACCTTATCGTGGTAATCATTTAGCAATATATACAAAATATCAAATAATCATGTTGTACACCTTAAACTTACATATATTATGTGTCAATAATATCTCAAGAAAAGAGCCATAGATAATATACCATGCTGGACAAATAGAAAATAAATAGTATCCTTTGTTTTTTTCACCTAGATATCTTTTGTATACCTTAGACTCGACATAACTCTTTACCGCCCCCACCGTACATTACTATCTCAATCACTGTTAATGCCTCACTTTCTTAAACTATAAACTTCAGAGTCATCCTCACCCCTGCTTTCCTTCAACCCTCACATTCAACCTATCACCAAGGTCTACTTCCTCTTCTTTATCCTTGTTGCCTCACATTGCCTCTACCCTAGAACAGACCTTCATTGTTTCTCACCTAGATATTATAATGGCTTCCTAACTGGTTGCCATGCCTCTGTCTCTCCTTCCTGCAGCCCATTCTCCACAGTGTAGCCAGATAAGCTTTCGAAAACACGAGTCTGATCATGTCACTGTGCCCCAGCTGAAAACTTCATACTCACTATTTCTTTAAAGATCAAATGCACACTCCTTGTTTTGTCCTCTAAGGAAATCCATAATCCTCTTCCTGTCCAGCCCTCTGTCCACTCCTCCCAGTCTTCACTTGAGCCTCATTGAACCCCTTATCCAAATACGCCATGCTATTTCACTTCTCCCTGCTTTTGTATACAGTTTCTTTTCCCTAGTCTTACTTGTTGAACTCCTACTCATCCTTCAAAGCCAGGCTCAAGTGTGCCCTTCTTTGGGAAGTCCTTCCTGTCCCTCCCAAGCAGACATTTTGGTGCCCTCCTTATGCTCCCAAAGCGGTTTTTCAGGCCCCCTGTCCAGCACTTCTCTTGCTGTCTAAAGGTGGTCTATTTATTCCACTTGCCTGAATGTTCCCCATCCCTCTGCAGGAGTCAGTCTAAGCTGCCATAGTCCAAGGAATAGAATCAAGGCATCCAGTTGTGGCCAGTCTGTGTCCTGGACTCTGTTCTTCCTGTCTTTCCAAAACAAACTCAGTCACAGTCCCCCAGGGAACTTGAGAAACAGAAAAATCCAGGTGACAGGAACTGATGTTGAACAAGCTGGTGCTGCTGGATAAAATCTTCTCATAACAAGCCCTGATCAGCTTCCTGTCTTCAAGATAAATGACCCAGCACTGATGGCTCTGCAATTATCAGCTCTTCTAATTGAATGTTGAGACCCTTGCTTTTGGGAAACCAGTGGCTTAGGCCCTCCCTGCCCAACCCCTACCTAGGTATATGTTTTCTCTGGTCTCTTTTCGAATTCAGTGGACTGGGGTTGAGTGCCTGCCATGCGCCAGGTATCTTGCAAGGCATTTTTAGAAACATGACCTCATTTGATTGTCATAACAACCCTACCTGGTAGATACTATCATCTCCATTTGAAATATTATATGGAACCTGATGGCTCCAGATGTGGAAGGACTTGCTTAAGATTACCTAGCTAATAAAAAACAACATATCATTTATCGAGTTTTTACTTATTGCCTAGCCCCATGTGAAGTACTTTATGGACATTGTTTTATCTATACAACAACTCCGGAAAGTAGATAACATGATCTCCATCTTAGAGGTGGAGAATTTGGGACTGAGGGAGATGATATGATTTAACCAATATCTCATGATTAATCAATGATAGAGCTGGGACTGTAAATCCCTGTCTCTCTGCTTTTAGGTCGGATGATCTTTCTACCACACCATGCAATCTCTTTGTCCCTCATCAGATCAGAGTTCTCCAAGTAGAGAACTCTGTGTTTCTCACGGCAAGAAGAGCCATTGTTCACAGTGCAGCATGAGGCACAGACGAACTAAAGAATGAGCATCAGCCTGCTCCAATCCAAACTTTAGGGCCCAGTACTGGTGTGAATAAGGTCCTTGGGAGAGTCAGCCCATTTTGCAGCATGTGGCCCTGCCTCTTCTGGTCCCTGAGGTAAGCATCTTCAACTCTTAGGGCTCTAGAGGGAAACTCCTTCTCTAGGAATAAAGCACGTTTTCAATAAGGAAACATATTCCAATCACAAATCCATTGCTCTGAAGGACAACCTTTGCTAAGGAAAAGACAAGCTTTCAGATAGGAGCTGAAACTGCAGTCACTTTTCCAAATGGTCTTCATTTGGGAGACACAGGATGATGTACCTGGAACATTTATTAAGCATCCTTCCTGGGAGCCACTAGCTTGCTGTACGTTCCTGGACCTCAGTTTCCCATGAACCCAATGAGAGGGTAGACCAGAAACCCTCTAAGGTCCTTGTAGTTTGAATCATCCACAGTTCTAGGTCCCCAACGTCGACCAGCTCCTAACCTGTTGAGTGCTGTGAATTTCCTGGGCCAGCTCCCAGGTCAGTGTCAGCATGGATATGCACCTTAGCAGTCCACCTTGGACACAGCACCCCAGTTAGGTACTTCATCTTCTTCCTGACAGTCTTTTAAAGTAAGTGGACTGATAAAATGGACAGGAAAATAATGACTCTGGCAGACTCAGAGAGATGTCTTACTCCTCCCACCATCGCCACCCAGAGCCACAGCCAAATGAAATGGCTCTTGGAACAGAACTGGCTCATCCCATTAAGGAGATGAGAGTTCTATGAATTGGGAAGAAACTTTCAAAGGTAGAGAGGTCAGCAGCTAGGGCCCATGGTCAAGTACTACTCTGTGGGTAGAACAAATTGAGTGGAGGGGCTTCTGCAGGCTTGATGGCGGGGGTTGGAGAACAAGGAGGCAGCTGAGCTCAAATGGAGAGCACCAGCCTGGCAAATGCAACTAGCACTAGTTGGAGCTACTGTCTTCCACTCCTGACCCCGGCCACTTCTAATTCCCTCAGCTGCTCCATGTCCGATTTCCACACCCCAGCCCCCTCCTATTCCTTTCTGAATTTGTCCTCTCTTTTTATATAATAGTACCTATTGTCTTGGGTACTGTGGAATATTTCAAGCACCATAGAAGGCTCTCTCATGCCCCTTCCCCAGTCAATACTCCCCCAGGAGGTAACCACTAGTCCAGAATCGTCTGGAGGACTTGTTAAAGCACAGATGCCTGGGCCCTATATTCAGAGATTCTGATTCAGTAGATATGGGTGGGGCCCATAAATTTGCATTTATAACAAGTTCTCAGGTGCTTCTGGTGCTTTAAGAACCCCTGTACTAGTCTGACTTCTCTCAGCATCAATCAGTTTTGCTTATTCTTCAATGTCCTCTTTTGTGTCTGCCTTCTTTCTCTCATCCTTATGTCTGTAAAGTTCACCCACATTGTTGAGTGTACCAGTAGTTCTTCTTTCTTTTCTTTCTTTGTCATATTTGTAGCATTTTATTGCATGAATATAGCACATTTTACTTATTCATTCTACTGTTGATGGATATCTGAGTTATTTACTGTTAGGAGCTATTATGAATAATGTTGCTGCTATGAATATTCTTGTACATGTTTTTGGTGGACATATGCACTCATTTCTCTATATACCTATGTATAGAATAGCTGGATCATAGGGTATGTATTTTTTCACTTTCTTAGGTACTGCCAAACAATTTTCCAAAGTGGTTATATGAATTTTTACTCCCACTAGCAGAGTATGAGAGTTCCAGTTGCTCCTTATCCTTGCCAACATTTGCTATTGGTTTTCTTCTTTTAAATGTTAGCCATTTTGATGTGTGTGTGTGTGTGTGTAGTATCTCACTCTGGTTTTAATTTGCATTTTGGATGGCCATTTAAACTAAGTTGCATAGTGTAAAACTATTAGGAGAGATGGGAATGCCCAGCACAGGGCCCTCAAACCAGTGACAGATGGCATGGTAAACACTGTACAAATCAGCTCAAATGATATGGTGGAGCACTGGATGGAGAAGGGGTGGAGAAAAGTTCAAGGGAAAATCCAAGCTTCTTCACTGTTTTTGGACTTACCTTCCTCCCTTGTACAGATAAGACAGTTCTCTCTTTGAAGTGGATCAGGGACCTCAAGGTTGGTCTTTGAGCTTGGGAATATTGAGGCGGTTAGTGCCAGTCCCTGAGATGGGAATGAATTTTGTGTATAGGAGGTACAGAAAGAAAGCCAATATGGTTGAAGTATAAGAAAAAAAAGGGGAGGATACAGATACTGTTAGAGAGATCAACAGGAACCATCTTTCAAAGGGTCTTGTAGGCCATAGGAAAGAGCTTGAAGTTTATTCCAAGTGCAATGGCAATCCAATAAAGGGTTTTCAGCAGGAGAGTGACAGGGTATGATTTATATTTTTGAAAATATCACTCTGGATAATGTGTAGAGCAGTGGTTCTTTATTTTTTAACATCTTTATTAGAGTACAATTGCTTTACAACGGTGTGTCAGTTTCTGCTTTATAACAAAGTGAATCAGTTATACATATACTTTGTCCCCATATCTCTTCCCTCTTGCGTCTCCCTCCCACCCTCCCTATCCCACCCCTCTAGGTGGTCACAAAGCACCGAGCTGATCTCCCTGGGCTATGCAGCTTCTTCCCACTAGCTATCTGTTTTAGAGCAGTGGTTCTTGTCCTTGGCTACCTGTTGGACTCATATGGGGAGTCTTAAAAAATACTGACTTCTGAGTCTTACCTCCCAAGATTCCGATTCAACTGACCTGGAGTACAGCTGGGGCATTGGGAATGAAGGCAGAAAGAAGTGGGCAGATCGGAGACATATTTTGGATGTGGAATATATTGGGTTTGGAGATTGACCATGAACTATAGGGAGAGGAATTAGTGAAAGACATGGCCAAGTGTCTTACGTGCAACTTACAGTAGATGGTGGTGCCATTGGAACACTGAGGGAGGAGCAGCAGGTTGGGTGTGAGACTGAGTTCAGTTTTGGGCATACTGAGTTTAAGATAAATGAGCTATTCAAAGAGGTAGATAGGACTCCATAATGGATTAGATACAGTGAGGGGAGAGGAAGAAGGAAAACCAAAGAGGATTTCCTCCTTTAATGTCTTCTTTCAGCCTTTCCATGACTCTTGTCTTAGTTATTTGCACTTCTCTAGTTTAGATCCCATCACTGTGTTCTGGGTACTAAAACACTAATAAGATAAACTTCCTACAAACGGTGTTAGCTCACTCCATTCCATTTTCCTCTCTGATAAAATTTAGCTTTACACAGCTAAAATACACATGTACCATAGTTCCTCAAAGAATGACCCTTCTGGGGGGTATTTCAAGCCTCTGTGGCTGACTAGTGGGGAAAAGTTGAGAAAAACTGTGCTAAAATTTTGCCCCTTCAATTTCAGTGAGAAGGAGATGGCTTGATCAAGATAAACTGGGGCGAGTTCTGACTCCCTTTGGGAAAATGCAGACTTTGAACTAGGAGTTTTATATCCCTTGTCTCATTTGAATATTCTAGACCACTCTGGTTGTTATTATTGCCATTTTACAGTTAAAGAAACTAAGGCCCAGAAAGGTTAAGCAACTAGGTCACACAACTAATCATATACAGAACCTGGAGGCATATTTCTGCCATGAGTACTTGGAGAATTGATTGATTTGTTTGTTTGTTTACAACTGCCCTCCAAACCCTGTCCTGCCACATGCTCAGCTTCCCCAAACCAGTCACTACTTTCCATAGTAATCCTGACCACCAGCTTTTTGCACTCACTTCCTTATAGTCTCATCATGTGTTATGCCTCTGGGAGCACAGGTGATCCTGCGTAGAAACCTTCTAAGGAGCATCAAGGGAGTAAAAAGTCCCCTTAGATAAAAACTAGATAGGCTGGTGGACTGGAGTGGGATCGCCATTTGCGAGTTTCATCTCTTGAGTCCTGTCTTATAGTAACATGCCATCACCCCTGCCTCTGAAATGGAGGTCCCAAGAGCTGGAAGAGCCCTTCAAGAGCAAAGAGTCTCATTTCCAAAGGTAGGGAAGCAGGGCAAGAGAGGCAAGGTAGTCTGCCTGAAGTCACAGAGCTAATTAGAGGCAGAATTAGGGTAAGCCTCAAGTGTCCTGAGTCTCTATTTTTTTAATTTTTAATTTTATATTGGAGTGTAGTTGATTAACAGTGTTGTGTTAGTTTCAGGTTTACAGCAAAGTGATTCAGTTATGCATATACATGTATCTATTCTTTCTTGAGGCTCTATTATCTACATCCTGGAGTTCTGAGGGTCCTTCAAGCAGCCCTTCAGTCCCAAATCTCTCCTCACACTCTGGTGAGATATAGGGGTGCAAGAAAGATGATATATTATTGGTGGGGGTTTCCCGAGTATATCTCTGGGAGGAGGCTTTCTGAAGGAATGGGTAAGGGGGAAAAAGAGCAGACAGAATCCTTGAGGCTGTAGCATAGAACTCTCCAGAACCACTGCAGTCAAGTCCCACCCTGCCAGCCAGCCCCTCAGCCCTCAGCTTGGGGCTGGAAAAAGACATAGGACAGGGCTCCTTAATGAGAACATTTGGGAACCCGGGAAAGGTTAATGATCTGCAGCCTCAACCATCCGTCAGCTGCCCAGCCAGAGACAGTAAACACCGTTACTCATCTAATTAGCCAGGAAAGGCTGGGCAGGGGCTGGAGAAAGGGCCTTGGGGATTACAGTCCCCCAAGTGTCCACCTGCTTAGGGCTGTTGAAAGAGACCACCAGAAGGCACAAGCCCCCATTCCCAGAAGGAGTTGGGAGGGGGCTCACTCCCAGTCGGCCACCCTGCAGCTCTGTGGCAAAGATGTGGAAGAGCATGGACATTTATTGAGGGCCTCCTCTATCCAGGCACTGTGCTTGCCATTCTTCTATGTGTCATCTTATTTTGTCCTCCCAACAGCACTGCAAGGTCCTTACATTTATTAAGCACCTGTTGTATGCCCGTCACTTTACATATATCATTGGCTTTCACTTTTCTAAGAGTCCTAGGAAGTACTGGTTGGTATTTCACCCATTGCACAGGAGAGAAAATCAAGATTTACAGAGCATAATTGGTTTATTTGCTGATTTATTCAGAAAATGTATATTGCATGCCCACTGTGCCAGGCATCGTGCTAGGTGCTGAAGATATAATGATAAAATGACAGACACCGACTTTGCCTTCATGATGCCCACTGTCTAATGGGGGAGACAGACAGTAAAACAAGCTCACACAACTAGTAAGCAGCAAGACTGAGATTAGGATCTGAGAGTAGAGGAAATCTGTAAGCAGGATGGTGAGGGGACTGAGGTGACAGGTATTGTGGGAATCAGACCAGAATACCCTTGCTCATGATGAGCTACTCTGTCTCCAGGAGGCCAGGCCCTGGGACTGATGATGTACCGCTGCTGGGGGTGGAGGGAGAGTTGAAGACCTCTCAAAGCATACGTGCCCATTGCACTCTGGGAGGCTCTTCTCCTTTCCAGCCGCCATGAATTATTTCAGCTCCAAAGAGGAGGTATTGGGGTTAAGAATAGCCTTGTGATTGCTGAACAGTCGATGGGGTGGGCCATGGCAGGGGAATGGGTATTCTCTGAGCACCTGGTATGTTCTCAACCCTATGCCAAGTTCTGGGAGGGGGTGCCCAGGAGCAAAGACCCAGTTTTTTTTCTTCCCAGAAGGCCTTTAATCTAAGTTGGAAACATGATTTATTTTTATGGAAAGATTAAGGAAGATAGCCAGTTAAGAGCTGAACAGGGCAGTTCTGGCTAGTCAGCTTAGAAGCCTGAGATTCTTTGAGGGCTTTTTGGAAGAGACAGAGTAAGGGAAGGGGAGAGAGAGAGAAAGAGGGAGTGCACAAGTAAGAGAAAAAATTTAATCGAAAGAGAAAAAGAGAAAGACACAGAGCCATGGAGAGATACAGACAGAGATGGCAAACAGAGAAAGGTAGAGGTAGAGAGGAAAGAGGAGAGAGCAAGAGATAGAGGAGAGAAACAGGGACAAATTGTGGCAGAGACCAGAGCAACAGAGTGTGACAGACAAAATGACACAGTAGAGGGAGTGGGAGGGAGAAAGAGAGAGGCTGGGGCCTGCAGTTGGACAGGAAGGGGCTCAAATGATGAGGTCACCTCTCACTCACGTTGAGGCCCTACAGATCACTGTGGAATCAGGCTTCAAATAGTTATCATATCCCAAAAAAAGGAGCCTTTTACACTAGTAATGGGCCCAGTTGTCTGGGTGGCTGAAGAGTGGGGAAGTGAGTGTGTGTGTATATGTATGTGTGTGTGTGAAACTGACAGAAGTCACCGCATAGGCATGTGTGCACCTCTTTCCCACACTCTCACACTTATAAGCCTAGCTACTTGCAAAGCTGAAGGCAACCCAACTTGTAAAGTGAATCCTCTTTGTCCACGAAATGACATTCCTCCATTTAGGAAAGCTCTCCACTGGGAAGTGAGTTCCTGTCATTGGAAACCGTAAGAAAATGTCTCCAAACTAGGAATATCAGAAGACCTAGGCTCACATTTAGGCAAAATCAGGATTTAGCCATTTACTGGCTGTGTGTCCTCACACTGTTTTGTCAACTTCTCTGGGTCTCGGTTTTCTCCCCAACGACTAAGTGGTTGTATTTAGTTCTTGGCCATTTTCCCACTTGAGCACGTGCAAGAAACAGGTGTAGCCTGGGCCCCCAAGGAAATCTATCCTAGTGACCTTTAATTTGAAAGGGTGAGGGGAGGGGAGGGGATCAACAGATCAGATCAGAAGGCAGTGTGGAATGAGGCAGGGGTATAAATAAAGTAATGCCTAAATGAGTCGTCTGAAATGGAATGGTCCCCTGGAAACTCGGCCCTTGGTCAGGCTCTCTTGTCCCCGTTGGCTGGCTCGAGGGAGGGGCCTTCCTCCTCTCACGCCCCTCTTGGCTCCGGTCTGCCTCCCGCCTGCCTTCAACCTCCCTTCCACTTCACTGCTCAGTAGGGCTAAATAAATGTCAGAAATGATTAATGGGGACACTCCCAATTGAGAAACCAGCATGCACAATGGTGGGAGGGGAGACAGAATAAAAAGGCCCGATATGGGGTTTTTCAGGCCATGTTAAGGGCGTCTTGGGGAAAATGGCCATATCTTACTTGACTGGTCATGGGCAAGGTTGGGTCCATCCCCAAAACCGTCTGACTCAAACCAGCTCTTCATTCTTTTTGACTGGATTATTGCAACAGCCTCTTCCCAGGCCTCTTTGCCTCCAGCTTCTTGCCTCCTTTCTCTTCACCACCCTTCACATTAATCTTTCTATATCCCAACAGTGAGCATACATCTCCTCTACTTGACTGTGAGCTATGTAATTCCCTTTGACAAGCACCATGTTTTTCACAGAGGAGGTACTCAACAAATGTTTGAGAGATGAATAAATGAAAGAATGAAATACCATGCGCCAGTCACTATACTAGTCATTGTAGCGAGGGCCTCCCATGTGCTCCTGCAGTCCACAGTGTTCACCCCTATCAAAGAATTTATTCCTCAGTTTGTAATTGCTTGTTTACTAGACTGGAAATTCTGTGAGGACAGAGACCACATTTATCGGGTTCACCTTCTCTGACATACCTTATTCTCAGCAGCTTACACTGTTTTGAAGGAATGAATGGATGAATTTTCCACTGGGAATGTATTTTTCTTCCATCTCTAACTTCACATTCAGCAGTTATACATTGGGCACCTACTTATGTACAAGGCAGTGATCTGGGCATTAGAAATTTAACAGTGAGCAAAACAGACAAAAACTCCTGCTTTAATGGAGCTTATATTCTAGTGGGGAAGACAGTTGATAAATACATGGACATACATTTATATAAGCAAATGACAAATAGCGATAAGTGCCATGAAGAAAAATGAAGCAGGACAAAGGCGTAGAGAACAGTGGAGAGGACTCCTGTTTTAGCTGGAGACTTCAGGGAGGACCTCTCTGAAGAGGTGACACATGAACAGACACCTGGATAAGGTGAAGGATGAGGCATTTCAAACAAACGGAACTAAGAGTGCAACGGCCCTGATGCAGAAACGTGCTTAACAAGTTTCAGAAAATGTAAAGAGGCCAGTGTGGCTAAAGCATACTGAGCCAGGAGATGAGGAGGAGACAAGGTCAGAGAACTAGGCAGGGGCCAGATCAGGTAGGGTCATGGAGGCCATGGTGGAGAGTTGAGATCTTACTCTAAATAAAATCATAACTCAACAAAAGATTTCTAAGTAGGCAAATGACAGCTGATTGATGTTTTTAATAGATATGTGAACACTGGTGAAGAAAATCATAGAGGCAAAAGTGGGAGGAGAGAACCCAGTTAGAAAGTTAGTGTGATAGGCTAGGTCATAAACGATTACAGCTTGGTCCACAGCGTTACTAGTAGAAGTGAGGAGAGAGTGGTTGGACAAGATATGTTTGTTTGTTTGTTTCTTTTTTTGACTTTCAGTTTCCATCTCCCTCTTTTTTTTTAACATCTTTATTAGAGTATAGTTGATTTACAATGTTGTGTTAGTTGCTGTTGTATAACAAAGTGAATCAGCTATACGTATACATATATCCCCATATCTCCTCCCTCTTGCGTCTCCCTCCCACCCTCCCTATCCCACCCCTCTAGGTGGTCACAAAGCATCGAGATGATCTCCCTGTGCTATGCGGCTGCTTCCCACTAGCTATCTATTTTACATTTGGTAGTATATATACGTCAATGCCACTCTCTCACTTCGTCCCAGCTTACCCTTCCCCCTCCCCATGTCCTCAAGTCCATTCTATAGTAGGTCTGCGTCTTTATTCCCATCTTGCCCCTAAGTTCTTCATGACCTTTTTTTTTTTACATTCCATATATATGCGTTAGCATACGGTATTTGTTTTTCTCTTTCTGACTTACTTCACTCTGTATGACAGACTCTAGGTCCATCCACCTCACTACAAATAACTCAGTTTCATTTCTTTTTATGGCTGAGCAATATTCCATTGTATATATGTGCCACATCTTCTTTATCCATTCATCTGTCGATGGACACTTAGGTTCCTTCCAAGTCCTGGCTATTGTAAATAGAGCTGCAATGAACATTGTGGTACATGACTCTTCTTTTTGAATTATGGTTTTCTCAGGGTATATGCCCAGTAGTGGGATTGCTGGGTCGTATGGTAGCTCTATTTGTAGTTTTTTAAGGAACCTCCATACTGTTCTCCATAGTGGCTGTATCAATTTACATTCCCACCAACAGTGTAAGAGGGTTCCCTTTTCTCCACACCCTCTCCAGCATTTATTGTTTGTAGATTTTTTGATGATGGCCATTCTGATCGGTGTGAGGTGATACCTCATTGTAGTGTTGATTTGCATTTCTCTAATGATAAGTGATGTTGAGCATCCTTTCATGTGTTTGTTGGCAATCTGTATATCTTCTTTGGAGAAATGTCTATTTAGGTCTTCTGCCCATTTTTGGACTGGGTTGTTTGTTTTTTTTATATGGAGTTGCATGAGCTGCTTGTATATTTTGAAGATTAAACAAGATATGTTTTGAATGCACAGCCAACAGACCTGTGGATAGTTTGGATGTAGGGTATGAGAGAAAGAAAAAGAGAAATCAGGGATGAGGCTGAGGATTTTATCCAGTTCAATTTCCATTCTTCATGGCTCAGTTGAAAGCCACCTCTTCTTAGGAGCCGTTCATGATGCACCCTACCTTACCACCATTAAAGCCAACTGTCCTCCTCAATTCCCATAGCATTTTGCAGCTGTGTAATGCTAACAAGAACATTCTACCTTCTGGCAGAGCAGAGGTACCTGTGCACATCTACCTCCCCCACTTGATTTAGAGCTCCCCAGGGACTTTGTTATTGTCATCTGTTTAGTCTTCACTGGACCCAGCACAGTGGCTTGTGCAGAATATTTTGACCAATAAATACTGTTGAAATTGAATAGATTAACTAAATTGAAGCTGTTTATTATTGCTTCCAGTGTATGGTTGCAAAACTCTCCAATCATTAGAAGGTAAGCTGAAGAATTATTTCAATATCACCAGCTTTTAATTACTAAAGTCCACTTGATAGATGCCTCTGTTTGAATTATTGGCATCATGAGGATTAAAATGTGCTCTCTTAATTAAAAGGAAGCTCATGTGTTGAGTGAGGGGCATGGAGGGCGCTGGAGGGTGAGATATTGAGTGGATTCTGTTCTCACAGCTCATGTTCACCTAGTGAAGCTGTGAGGAGAAGTGAAAACTATCTAGAGGAGGACCAAGCTGATACTTATAAAAGTGGCAGAAGTGGGAGGAGGCAGGGATTTTGGAAGCATGAGAGTTGAAATATTTGGTTGGCCAAAAAGTTCCTTCGTGTTTTTCCATAGTATCTTTTCCATAATATATGGAACTGGGTTCAAATTTCAGCTCTGCCATTTACTAATCATGATACTCTAAGGAAGTCACTTTAAAGTTTTTAATTGAAGTACAACTTATATACAGAAATGCGCATCAATCTTAACTGTGTCACCTGATGAATTTTTACATATGCATACACCCATGTCAGCCTCTCCCAGATCAAAATGTAGAATATTTCCAGCATCTCAGGAGACTCCCTCATACCCCTTCACAGTCAGTACCCCTTGGAAGGGTAGCTACTATTATAACACCTATCACCATATAGCGGTTTTTCCTGTTTTCATCTTCATGTAAATGGAATTATACAGAATGTACTCTTTTGTGTCTGACTTCTTTCTGAGCAAGTCATTTAAACTCTTTAAGCCTCAGTTTCTTCAGCTATGTAACAGGAATACTAATAGCACTTACATCATAGAGGTGTGAAGATTTAATGAGATAAAGCATATAAAATGCTCAGGATAGTGCCTTGGGCATAGTGTGTACTGAATAAATATTAGTCCTTTCCTTCCTTACTTCCCTTCTAAGTTCTTAGAGCCGTATTAGGCACTCTTGATGTATAAGAATAAAAGGTAGTTCACATTCTTAAGGAGCTTATAATCTACTTAGGGAGACAAGGATACAAAGTGCTTGGTAAACAGTAAATGACAATATTAATAAAAGATACTATTAATATAATGAATATAATAATATCAATTACTAATCCCATGGCTGATTGGAGAGGAGGCACGCAATATCATGAAATGGTTAAAAGCATAGGTTTTGGAGTTTTTGGACTTCAGTTCTAGCTTCAGTTTCCCCACTTACCAGTTGTGTGACCTTGGGGATGTCACATAAGTCTCTAAGCCTCAGTTTCTACATCTATAAAATAAGGTTAATACTATTATCTACCTCATGGGATTGCTGAGAACATTGAATACAACATACGTCAAGTGCCTGTCACAGGGCCTGGAACATAGTATACACTTGAACAGTGGTATTTTCTGAGGTGTTTTTTCCTGCTTTGGAATGCTAGGATTCATAAAGATCCAGAAGTACCAGCCAACCAGCGTTGGTTAAGTGGCTTGCAAAACCTCACCCATTCCAGTTGAACAAGTAGCAGAAGCCCCAAGATGACTGTAGAAGCCCGAGGGGCCACGTCTTTCTTTACCCCTCTACCTTTCTCTAGTAGACACTCAAGATACTACCAGTGACCATTGGTCTAGGGACTGTGCCTCTGAGCCTCCCAACCATGCATTTTTTTATTGTTCATAAGCCTTAACTCCTAGTGATCCAGGTCCCCAAATGGGACTCTCCTTTGAAAAGCTGACTCCGTGCAGCCTTCTGCCAGGAGCCACGGCAAGCTGGCCCCAGTCCAGCAGTGGAAGACTCATTTGTCACTGAGGAGTGCAATTTTTATGGCCATTGGAAGTCAACATTTGCAAATCAAAATTCTTTAAACACTGCTTAGCATCACAGTGTTTTGAGAAAACATTTTCAAAACATTTTAATGCATTCTACTTCCCACTGTTCAAAACAAATTTAAGAAAAACTTAAAAATCAACATGTCTTGAAAATATTTTTCATACCAAAACAAATGTTTCAAAAGCTTTTTGCAGATATGATGATTAGTGAGATGATTCAGCCCCAAAGAATATTTTCTCTAGTGTTGTTCTGATGATTGTATTTTTCAGGCTTGATTTAGTCAGATTATTGTCTCAAAACCATATTTATTTTCTATCTTCAGACTCAGCCAAGAGACCAAGGGAATTTAAAATCTTAAAGCTTCAACATAAAACATGTGTTGAATAAACGAATAATTTCTTCTTTTTGTCTTGGCTGCCAGAAGACTCAGAGTTATGTTAGGTAGAGGTAAGTATTTTACCCTTGGTTAGGTACAGATAACTATTTCACCCTTGGTTTTGCCTTGCTCTACATTTTACAAAAGCAGCTTTATTGAGGTATAATTGATATACAAAAAAACAGCACATATTTAAAGTATAAAATTCAGTGTTTGGACACCTGAATACACCTGTGAATCCATCACCACAATCAAGGTAATAGACATATCCATCACATCCAAAAGTTTCCTGGTGTCCCTTTGGGGTTTTTTTGGTTTGTTTGGGTTTTTTTTTCTGGCAAGAACACTTAATATGAGATCTACCCTCTTAATAAATATTTCAGTGCCTATCTGTGAAAGTCCTAGAAGAAGACATAGGAAAAAACTCCTTGACAGTGGTCTTGGCAATGATTTCTTGGCTATGACACCAAAAGCAACAAAAACAACAATAGGTAAGTGGGGACTACATCAAACTAAAAAGCTTCTGCTTTTTACCTGCACAGCAAAGGAAACAATCAACAGAATGAAAAGGTAACTGATGGAATGGGAGAAACTACTTGCAAACCATCTATCAGACAAGGGGTTAGTATCCAAAATACATAAGGAACTCTTAAAACTCAATAGCAAAAAATCAACCCAATTTAAAAAAATAAAGAACTGGGATAGACATTTTCATATGGTTTTTCTATCACTCTTTTGATCTTCATTTATCTGCCCTATTTCTCTGAATTTTTATGTTACTCTTCCTCAAATCCATTTTGGAAGTAGATGAAGTTATTAATGACATATAAAACATAAATTGTTCAAAATCTAGGAACAAGAAAAAAAATGTGTTCAATAGAAAATGAGCAAAATATTTGAATTGGCATTTCACAGAATAGGAAATCTGAAATTATGGGGAAATGCCCAATTGCAGTAGTACTCAGAAAAATGTAAAGTTGAAAAACCATGAGATATCACTAAATGCATATTTAAATGGCAAAATTAGAAAGTCAGATAATATTGTGAGCTGGTGACAATATGGGGAATCATATATTCTCATGTATTGCTGGCAGGAATGTGAACTGGCAAAGCTACTCTGGAGAGTAATCTAGAGGTGCTTAAGGAAATGAAATACACATAACCCTATGACCAAGTTTATAGTTCTGGAACCGATCCATTAAGGGACATGTGCAAGTATTTATTTTAATTAATTAATTTATTTATTTTTGTCTGTGTTGGGTCTTTGTTGCTGTGCCAGGGCTTCTCACTGCGGTGGCTTCTCTTGTTGCAGAGCACGGGCTGTAGGTGCGAGGGCTTCAGTAGCTGTGGTGCATGGGCTTAGTTGCTCTGCAGCATGTGGGATCTTCTCGGACCAGGGATCGAACCCATGTACCCTGCACTGGCAGGTGGATCCTTAATCACTGCGCCACCAGGGAAGTCCCAAGTATGTTTATGGAACCATCTTTTGTGTGATAGCACTGAAGGGAACCTAGATACCTATAACTAGTGGACTGGCAAATAAAATGTGATATATGCACATGATGAGAATACCATGGCTAATCAGAACTAATAGTCTAGATATAAGTCTTGGTCAGCTCAGGCTGCCATAATGAAATACCATAGGCTGGGTGGCTTAAACAACAGACATTTATTTTCTCACAGTTCTGGAGGCTGGGAGTCCAATTAGGGTGACAGCATGGTCAGTTTCTGGGGGGTGAGGGCTCTTTCTTGACTTGCAGATGGTGTCTTCTCCCTGCATCCTCACGTGGCAGAGAGACAGAGAGAAAGCAAGCTCTCTGGTATCTCTTCTTATAAAAGCACTAATCCCATCATGAGGTCCCCACCCTCATGACCTCATCTAACTCTAATTACTTTCCAAAGGCCCTGGTCTCCAACTACCATCACATTGGAGTATAGGGCTTCCATATATGAATTGGTGCTGGGGGGCCGGGCATAAACATTTAGTTTGTAACAATACACCTAAAGCAATGTCAGTAAACAAAAATGATGCTAAGTGAAAAAGTAATAAAGGGAATTTCGTAGTGCAATACAATTTATGCAAAAACACTATAAAATTTCAAGATTACACATGTAGCTAAATTAATATATAGATGATGGATTGAAAGGGTGCTTATTAAGTATATTAGGGTGGATATCTATGGGGGCAGAAGGGAAATGGCATTGGAAATGGGAAAAGAGGAAAAGAATAAAATTAATTAAAACAAAAAAGAGAGACCTTGTAATGAAGACTGTGTCATTAACCAAGGAATATGAATGACTCAAGTCTATGAGTCTTGAGGTCAAAATAACCAGAAAAATATTTATAAATTTAAGGGATATATTGCTGTGTTTCAATACTAGTTCCTATAAATAGACCAGAAAGCTTTCCTGGCCTTTAAGATATGGACTTTTTAATTCTACAGATGAAGAAGACCTCTGTGACTACCTCAGGATCATATGAATGATGTGCAAGTAGTCAAGATGATTTCTATGGAAATGAGGGATTAGATTCTAAGATTAGATTCTAAAACCAAGACTTACCATATTGTCCGAATGAGAATGAGGTCTGAAGTTGGGGTATGGTGTTTTCCAAAGACACTGCAATGGTGGAAGGTTGTGTATAGGCAGGAGAGTGATCTCTGAAGAAGAGCGTCTCAAAATTAAATTCAAGAGCATTCAGCCCCAAAAAAGGTAGATAAATGATGCCTAGTGTGTATGCTACCGTCTGGCTTGGGGAGTGGGAGTAGAGGTGGGAAGAAGGAGACACAGTTGAAAAGAAGTTGTTTGGGTAGGGAGAAAGTTCTTCCAAAAGGAGAGCAGGATGGGGAAAAATAGTCACAGATGGGAAGAGAGAGTAGAGGTTGTGCTGATCAGAGAGACCTGGAGATTAGAGATTGTGTTACATTTAGGGGATGGGGGTTAGGAGAAGAGAGACTTTTCTAAATAAGAATCAAGAGTCTAACATCTAAATCTCAGTCTCTTATGCCTAGGTGCCAATCAGCCTGAGAGGACTCACCCTAATGATCCCACACACACACACACACTCCATTGTGCAGTGTTACTGTTCTCCCTTGTGACAGTAGGATGTGGTTTGAAAGCTGGTGGGGACAGGGCATACAGTCACTATCAAAGTCGGTTTGGCTTGCCTAGCTCACTGGGTTCCATTTTGGTGGGGAAGAAATAGTGAGAGACTGAGACTTCCCTGGTGGTCCAGTGGGTAAGACTCCACGCTCCCAATGCAGGGGGCCCGGGTTCGATCCCTGGCCAGGGAACTAGATCCCGCATGCATGCTGCAACTAAGAAGTCTGCATGCCACAACTAAGACCCAGCGCAGCCAAAATAAACTATAAATAAATAAATAAATGAAAATAAATTTTTAAAAAAGAAATAACGAGAGACGAACAAAATACACTAGGTGTGTCACGAAAGTTCCAGAATCATAATTGTGAGTGGGTATGCCAGTTAATTGACTTTAAGTATAAAACACATTTTTTGCCTATTAGATTTTACTAATAAAATAAGAGGCATATTTGTCTTGAGGGCACGACATAGAGTGGGGATTTATTTCATTTTATGGAACATTATTGAGTATCCTCTGTAAGCCTAGAACTGAGTTTAAAAGATTTTAAAAAATCCCATGATCCTCAATTCTCAGAGTTCATTGTCAACCAATTTTTTAGATTCTCAAAATTAAACCTAGCATTGACATTTTGAAGTCAATCAATCAACATATAGCCACACCTGAGCCATCCTTTTAGGGACTGGGGCTATGAACTGTTGCCAGTGCAGTGGGAAAGGGAAAGAAGAATGCTGAGAACTTACTATGTATCAGGCTCCACAACTGAGCTTGTTATGTATTCTTTCATCAGGATTCTAAAAAGGAAGTTCTTGGAAAAACAGAAGAAATTGGGGTTATTTTGCCTAGTGATGAGGGATGTCTTGGCTGTCTCTAGATGTCTGAGGATTTGTCATGTGCAGAGACATAACTGTGCCTTGTAGCTCCAGAGGGAAAACACTAGCCCATAGAAGGAACTTTTCGAAGGGATAACATTACTTCATGGGTCAAATAAATCAAAAGTATAATAATAATAATAGTCACAGCTCCCATTTACTGATCACTTACTAAGTGCCAGGCTCTGTGCTGAGCATTTTAAATCCATTATCTTAATTTGTTCTCTCAGAGATGCAATGAGCTAAGTGTTCAAACCAACTCTTCCAAAAACTGGCATAAGAGAAAAACAAAGTTAGCTGCATTGAAAAACTTTGCCCCTACAATTTAATCAAATTAAGATGCATCTTTTCAGCAGTAGTATAACTTTTTCACTAGCTACGAGGGCACAATTCTCCTTCAGGGCATAGGGCACACTGCTATACCAACATCTACCTCCCTTTGTGATTATCATTTCTGAACTCTGGTCACTCTTCCCCATTTTCTGAGGACTGGATCTCTGGCTTCCTTGACACCCCAGGTCCTGCCATCATCCTAAGTAGCCTCAACAATATCTGTGTGGAAGACCCATCCCACACAACCTGGCCTCATAACTCCTCCTAACTCCTTTAACCTCTTACTACCTCAACTACCACCAGCCATTCGACATCACTGGACATGGCTTCACCCACTAGGAGACTCAACTCCAATATTCCATTGTGACCAAAATCTCATAGCAATGGCTGAGTTCCATGTCACCTGCTCTGTTTTTTAAAATTATTTTTATTGGAGTATAATTGCTTTACAATGTTGTGTTAGTTTCTGCTGTAAAGTGAAGTGAGTCAGTTATATGTATACATATATTCCCTTCCTCTTGGACCTCCCTCCCACCCACCACCATCCCACCCATCTAGGTCGTCTCAGAGCACTGAGCTGAGCTTCCTGTGCTTTACAGCAGGTTCCCATTAGCTATCTATTTTATGCATGGTAGTGTATATATGTCAATCCTAAAAATCCTAATCTTAATCTCCCGATTCGTCCCACCTTCTCCTTCCCCTGTGTCCACATGTCCGTTCTCTACGTCTGTGTCTCCATTCCTGCCCTGCAAATAGGTTCATCTGTACCATTTTTCTAGATTCCATATATATGCATTAATATACGATATTTGTTTTTCTCTTTCTGGCTTACTTCACTCTGTATGACAGACTCTAGGTCCATCCACATCTCTACAAATGACCCAATTTCATTCCTTTTTATGGCTGAGTAATATTCCATGGTATATATGTACCACATCTTCTTTATCCATTCATCTGCCATTGGACATTTAGGTTGTTTCCATGTCCTGGCTATTGTAAACAGTGTTGCAATGAACATTGGGGTACGTGTGTCCTTTTGAATTATGGTTTTCTCAGGGTATATGCCCAGTAGTGGGATTGTTGGGTCATATGGTAGTTCTAGTTTTAGATTTTTAAGGAACCTCCATACTGTTTTCCACAGCAGTTGTATCAATTTACATTCCCACCAACAGTGCAAGAGGGTTCCCTTTTCTCCACACCCTCTCCAGCATTTATTGTTTGTAGATTTTTTTGATGATGGCCATTCTGACTGGTGTGAGGTGATAGCTCATTGTATTAGTTTTGATTTGCATGTCTCTAATAATTAGTGATATTGAGCATCTTTTCATGTGCTCTTTGGCCTTACGAGACCTCCAGTGCCTGAAATCCTTCCTTTTCTGCTCATTTCCTTCCTTGTCTAGCCCAGATCTTGGGGCACATTTATTTAGAACTGACTGCATCTTCATCCCTTTGCCCTCCAAATACCATGTGTGCACTATGTAGTCTCAGCTTTGTGTCCCTCCGAACATCTGATTTCTCTAATCCCATAGTGCCCACTGTGGGAGAAAGGAGAGCACTCCAAACATTGGGGCCTATAATACTTTCCAATTTCAGTGCTTGATTTTCAAGCACTAACCCAAATTTGCAATCCTTTGATAATTCTACTTGGCCATAACATAATATCTTTTAAATATATTACTGGGTGTGATTTGCTAAAATTTGTTAAGAATTTTTGTGTATATGTTTTTGAAGGATATTGGTCTATACTTATGTTGTGATGACTTTGACTGGTTTTGGTATCAAGGTAACGCTGGCACGTAGATGAAGGTTTTTTTTGTTATTTTTGTTTTTTTTTTTTGCGGCCCGCAGCCCACTCACTGTTGTGGCCTCTCCCGCTGAGGAGCACAGGCTCCGGACGCTCAGGCTCAGCGGCCATGGCTCACGGGCCCAGCTGCTCCGCGGCATGTGGGATCTTCCCGGACCGGGGCACGAACCCGTGTCCCCTGCATTGGCAGGTGGACTCTCAACCACTGTGCCACCAGGGAAGCCCTAGATGAAGTTTTAAAGTGTTCCCTCATTTTAATTTTTCTGGAAATGTTTGTGTAGAACTGGTATTATTTCTTGCTTCAATATTTGGTAGAATTTACCAGAAAAGCCATTGAGGGCTAGAATTTTCTTTGTGGGAAGGTTTTAAACTACAAATTCTTTAATATCTTTAATACATTCTGGACACTTCAAGTTATCCTCTTCTTTTGAGTGAGCTTTGGTAGTTTCTGTCTTTTAAAGATTTGTCCATTTCTTCTACATTGTTGAAATTATTGTCTTAAAATTGTTTATAATATTCTTTTTTATCCCTTATTACTTGTAGAATCTGTAGTGGTGTCACCTCATTCCCGATATTGGTAAATTGTGTCTTCTTTCTTTTTTTTCCTGGTCAGTTTGGCTAGAGGTTATTAATTTAATTAATCTTCTCAAAGAACTAGATTTGGTCACATTGATTTTCCCTAATGTGTTACTGTTTTATATTTCATTGATTTCTTGTAACTTAATGTAAGACTTTTCTTTTTTTCTAATATAACCTTTCATGGTATAAGTTTCCCTGCAACCACTGCTTTAGCTGAAACCCACAAATTTTGATATCTTCCATTATCATGTTCATGTTCAAAATATTTTAAATTTTTTTGTGTGATTTCTTATTTGACCCATGGGTTATTTAGAAGTATATTGTTTAGTTTTAAAATATTTGGAGATTCTTCATACATCCTTATGTTACTGATTTCTAATTTCAATTCTAATTTGGTCAAAGATCATATTTGTATAATGTTAATCTTTAAAAAATATATTTAGGCTTGTTTCATGGGCCAGAATATGGTCTGTCATGAGAAAAGTATACATACTTGGAAATGTATTTATTCTGATACTTTTTGGTGGTGTATTCTATAAATGTCATGTAGGTCAATTGTATTGATGGTACTGTTCCAGTTTTCTTTAACCTTACTGACTTTCTGTCTACTTGTTCTATCAGTTATTGAGAAAGGTGTATTGAAATCTCCAACTTTAACTGTAAATATGCCTATTTTTCCTTTCAGCTCTATCAGTGTTTATATCATGTATTTTTGAATCTCTGTTATTAGGTGCATAATATCTAAGATCGTTATATATTTTTGATGAATTGACTCCTTGACATTATGAAATGACCCTCTTTGTTTTTTGTTTTGTTTTGTTTTTCTTTAAATTTATTTTATTGAAGGATAGTTGATTTACAATGTCATGTTAATTTCTACTGTACAGCAAAGTGATTCAGTTATACATATACATACATTCTTTTTCATATTCTTTTCCATTATGGTTTATCACAGGATATTGAATCTAGTTCCCTTTGCTATACAGTAGGACCTTGTTGTTTATCCATTCTATATATACTAGTTTGCATCTGCTAATCCCAAACTCCCAATCCATCCCTCCCCAATCCCCCCTCCCCCTTGGCAACCATAAGACTATTCTCTATGTCTGTGAGTCTGTTTCTGTTTTTTAGATAAATTCATTTGTATCAGTTTTAGTTTCCACATACAAGTGCTATCATATGGCATTTGCCTTTCTCTTTTTGACTTAATTCACTTAGCATGATAATCTCTAGGTCTATCCATGTTGCTACAAATGACATAATTTCATTCTTTTTTATGGCTGAGTAGTATTCCATTGTATATATGTACCACATCTTCTAAATGTTCTTCTGTCGATGGACATTTAGGATGTTTCTACATCTTGGCTATTGTAAGTAGGGCTGCAGTGAACATTGGGGTGTGTGTATCTTTTCAAATTATAATTTTCTCTGGATATATGCCCAGGAGTGGGACTGCAGGATCATATTTTCATTATTTCTTATTCTTGGCATATAGCAGATTTTTATTTGTCTTTTAAAACAGGAAAAAATAGACAAACACTGTCTTATTATTATTATTATCATCATCAGTAGTAAAGATGAGACTAGAAGCCCTTTGGAGGACTAAAACCTGTTATCGGGAAGAGTTAGAGTTAGTATACAGAAGCACAGATAGAGGGAGTACTTAGAAAGCTGCCTGGGATGTACATTTAAATCTAGGCTCAGGAGCAAACATGTCAGTTCTCTTTGACAGAAAAACCTTTGCCACAGATCCTAGGCAGTTACGTTGGTGGAACCTTCCCAAGATGTTAGAATTTGTAGTAATGAAATGACCCTCTTTGGTCTGAAATCTATGTTGCAGGTATTGATATGGTCACTCTAGCTTTCTTTTGTCTATTGTTGGCATGATTAACCTTTTTTTTCCCCCATTTTTAAAAGATATTTTCTTCTGATGTCTTCTGACTTGCGTTGTTTCCAGTAAGAAGTCTGCTGACTTTCTGGGGCTTCCCTGGTGGCGCAGTGGTTGAGAGTCCACCTGCCGATGCAGGGGACACAGGTTCGTGCCCTGGTCTGGGAAGATCCCACATGCTGTGGAGTGGCTGGGCCCGTGAGCCATGGCCACTGAGCCTGTGCGTCTGGAGCCTGTGCTCCACGATGGGAGAGGCCACAACAGTGAGAGGCCCGCATACTGAAAAAAAAAAAAAAAAAAAAAAGAAGTCTGCTGACTTTCTTATATTTGTCCCTCTGTATGTAATATGTGCTTTTTCCCCATTGGATTCTTTTAAGATTTTTCTTTATCACTAATTTTAATTAATTAGAATATGATATGCCTCAGTGTAGTTTTTTCATGCTTCTGTGCTTGGGATATTGAGATTCTTGAATTTGTAGGTTTATAATTCTCATCTAATTTTGAAAATGTTCAGCCATTTTTTCTTCCAATATTTTTTCTGTCCCTCCTCCTCCTTTTCTTTCCTTCTAATGAACATCACATGTTCAGGCTGATGAAAATTGTCCCACTACTCACTGTGTTAACTTTTTCTTTTTTTCCCTCTTTGTTTAATTTTTGATAGTTTCTAATGCTCTGTCTTCAAATCTTGTAATCCTTTCACTGCAGGTTCCTCTTCCTCTATTTATCCCTTACACACTGATGTTCCTCTAGGGTTTTTTCCTGTGCTACTTTTTCTTCTCACTCTGCACACTGATCCACTTCCAGGGCTTCAGTTACCATTTCTATTTTGATCACTGCTAAAACTTTATCTTTAGCCCAGATCATTCAGTATTTTAGTATTTCTGACTGCCTATTTGACATCTTCCCTGGCTTGACCCAAATGTACTTCAGCTCACACAGAAACTATTATCTCCTCCTGTATGTTTTATTAGCAACACAAAACAACTGGTTACCAACACCAGAAATATGGGTCTTATCAAAGATCCCCCTATTCTCCAACCCCGACATCTATTTGATGATGACATTTTGTCAGTTGTATTCTTTAGCATGACTCAGGCTGTTCTGCTTTTCTCTATTAAAACTGCATTGAGGGGCTTCCCTGGTGGCGCAGTGGTTGAGAGTCCGCCTGCCGATGCAGGGGACGGGGACACGGGTTCGTGCCCCGGTCTGGGAGGATCCCGCATGCCGCGGAGCGGCTGGGCCCGTGAGCCATCGCCGCTGAGCCTGCGCGTCTGGAGCCTGTGCTCCACAACGGGAGAGGCCACAGCAGTGAGAGGCCCGCGTACCACAAAAACAAAACAAAACAAAACAAAACAAAACAAAACTGCATTGGCTTAAGTTCTAGGTCTTTCTCATCTATATAATTACAAGTCTCCCTGCCTTTATAAGCCTCTTTCAATCTTTCTTACACTTTGCCTACTACAGAATGACTCTCTATTATGCAAATCTGATCACGTCATTATCTAAGTTCCTATGGACAACGAAATACAGTTCAAATTTCTTCACATAGGTTACGAAAACTCCCATGATCATTTGCCTACTTCATTAACATAAGTTTTTATAGATCTTCTATGTAAGTAATCCATGATGACTATTTGCAGTTCCTTGAAGAAGCTAGTTGTTTCATACCTCTATGTCTTTGCTTAGGCTGTTCCCTCCTCCTGAAATATCCTTTTTACCTTTCTGTATGGCAAACTCTTACTTATAATTTCAGACCCAGCTGAAGAGTTTTTCTGTGAAGCATTTGCTGAACCACCCAGGCTAATAACTCCTCTTTTGAGCCACCAAAGTACTTGGTACCTCTATTATATCATTTTTTACATTCTATTACAAATATTTGTTCATGTCAGTCTTCCTTACTATACTGTGAGCTTCTTTAAGACTTGAACCTTATTGCATTTCTGTATCTCTAGCACAATGCTTAACATGAAAAGTGCTCAATGAATGTTTTTTGATGTGTAGAGTTGTTTTACCTTGTATATAAAATTGGTAAGAGGTGTGGCAGGATTTGAACCCAGATTTTTGTGAATTCAAATCCTTGTTTTATCCACTACTTGATCCTATCTTCCAGTTAAATATCCCAATTCACTGAATTTTCCTTCCTGAAGTTTCTCTATATGGAAACTGATCTTATTTGAACATTTTGATCTCTCTCTCTCTTTCTCTCTCTGTCTCATTGTCCACTTTTTCTACACGTATTTTAAAGTATAAGACTTTTAAGTCTGGAAAGCTACACAAGGTATGAAAGTTTGCATTTTCCAAACATAGCTACAATAATATCTCATATTCCACATGCTGTTCTGCAACATCACTCTCCCATCAAGAGGTAGAGTCCATTTCTCCATTTCTTTGAGTCTTCAGGCGATCTATGACTGCTTTGGCCAGTAAAGTAAAATAAGACGATGCCGTGACCATTCTTGGAATATCTCTTAACCGGTCTGGCAGTTTCCACTTCCTACCTCTTGAAAGCCAGCTAACATGTGAAAACCCTGAGGCTACCAATGCTATGAGAAATTCAAGTCATGTGGAGAGGCCCTAGAGAATGAGGTGTCATGTTGAAAGAGAGAGAGAGACCAAGGTGTCAGACCTTGAGGTGCCAGACATTTAGGTGCAGAAGTTATACTGAAAGTGGAGTATCCAGACCTAGCTTTTCAGCAGACTCCATATGAGTCAGAGACAAATCACCAGCCAAGAACTTCCCAAATTCCTGATCCATGAAATTGTGAATAAGATAAAACTGTTGCTTTAGGCCACTAAATTGTAGGTGATTTGTTACACAGCAATAGATAATCAAAATGGAGGAAAGGGGAATATGACTAACATATCTATCATCATGGAAAGCTCAAAATAAAACCTTTTTCCCTAAGCCCCAACCCCAAAATACCAAGAGGAGGAAGTCAAACTAGAGGTTAGAAAGAAAGGTACGGACAAATAGGAAGCCTTCTTAATAGCTTTAGCAGGAAATAAATAGTATTTAGAGCTCGGTACCCCTTGAAGTGGTGGAGGCAAACTATAAATGACTTCCAAACAGGCAGGAAATAAAGGATTCATTTTCAATAGTACAGATGGCAAGGATCAAGGAAAGGTAGCAGCTATTCAGGACTGCAGAAAGAGTATTCCCCAAAGTCATGATAGGTTGAAATAATGGGTTAAATATAAAAAAAAATTAAGTATTAATTAATAGTGATGCAATCGAGTTCAACCTGCATGTGTATAAAAATAAATAATTAGCACAACTTGTGAGATAATAATTTAGGTGCCAGTAACTGCTCAGAGAGGTAATAACTTCTTAAACCACATTATTAAAAGTGGAAAATTCCAAATGAAGGCATCTGACCGCTTTTTTTTTTTTTTTTTTTTTTTTTTTACTCAGAAAATACCTGGAAGATGTCCTTAGTTCTGTGAGCAATCAAGAGAGTGAGAGGACTCAAAGCCATATAACTTAAAGGAACTGTTCGCCTTTTAGGCCCCTATCAATCTGGAGAGTCTCTGAATCTAGATTTAGATGCATTTTTGAAATTCTAAAGGTCTCACACAATTCCTCAATACCTTGGCCCAGCCTGGATCCACTGTAGTGGTGTTCTTTAAATCCAACTGCATAATACTCTAACAAGATCTAGAAAGGCAGAGTCCAAAGGGAGAATTGCTTCTGGGCTTTCTCATGGTAAGATTTGATTAAGGCAGGCTTTCCCATAAAACCTCTGAGGTAAACTGGGCTAGGTCTTGTTTGGATGGCCTTGCTATCTTACAAACAGGAAGGATTTCCAATTTCCCACTTAGAAAGAGCTAGCCTACTTGAGGTCAAGGCCATTTGGACATGACTTCACCAGAGTTTTGCCCCTGTGTACTTTGCTTTGTGATGTATGACTCATCATAATTAAATTTTGAGCTAGATTAACTATAATTCCTGCACTTATTAGGTGATCAGGCTTTAAAGCCCTTGTAAAACAGGATGAGCTGCTCATTCTGATAATACAATTAAATACCCAACAGAGCTGATATTTTATTTTAAGGAAGAGTAATTTTTGATTAATGATGCATTTTATTTCCCAAATCCCTGCAGCAGTGGGTCACATCTTCAGTGAGAAAACCAAAGAAAAAGTGTAAAGTTAGAAAATTTGGAGGTAGATTATTGTTTGGAGGTAGATTAGTATGGCCTCTCCAGAGTTGGCTTCTGCCTTGGAACCCCCTGCCAAGACTCTCTTCCCTTGGGCACATATGTACCTCAGGATTCTCCACAGCAGTGTATGCCTGGAAATATTTTTCTGGAAGCACCGGTCTCCATTTCCCTCATTTCCTTTTACAGAACAAGGGCATAGTATCAGCATTTATGAGGTTCTTTGGCAATATATCCTTAGCAAGATCTATGTGAAGGAAGGACTGTTTGGGAGGGATCAGGAAATGCTTCCTGAAAGAGATATTTGGGAAGAGTATTGATTCAAGGCTTACATGAGAATTGTGGCACATAATTTGGGGTCAAGGAAATCAGTAACAAGGTTACTTTAGTAATCCAGATGAGAGATCAGCAGTTGGGATGAAGAGAAGACATAGTCAGCCAATATTAAAGAAGTAGAAGCTTAAAGAATTGCTGATTGATTGGATGTTTGCGGGACAGTGAGTGGGGAGGGTCAAGAAAAATTTCCAGGTGCTTAATTTGAGTGATAGAGCATATGGTGGTAGATTAGGTAGTAAAGTATGTTTTGTGTGGGAGGATTATTTCCTCTGGAATGGTGGAAGAAATTTTGAGTTGAGGTTAACTGTGGCACATCAATGTACAGATGTCTAATAGGCAGCTGGATGTGTGGACCTAAGATTCAGAAAAGAGAAGAAGTAGATTTAGAAGTCATTGACATAGTACTTGCATCCATGGACGTGGACCAGAAATAGGGTGTTTAAGTTACACTATGAGAAGAGGACCAAGGATTTAACTCTGGTGAAGATTAACTAGAAAGGTATGAGCCAAGGAGGAGCCAGGAAAGAGACTGAGCAGAAACAGATATCAGTGGCTTTAACTATGGAGAACTGAGGACCATTGAGGCAAAGGGCAGGGAGGACACCTTGAAAAATGCATCAGCTTTCTCAACAAGCAGAATTGGTGGGAGAGGGGCTGAGGAAGATGCTACAGGTTTAGAGTTTAGCACAAGTAAAGGCACAGAAGGTGAACTGGGAAAGGTGCCAAGACAAGCATTTCAGTGAACTAAATTAAGCTTTTTCCCTGGAAGCAATTTGCCATCATTACCTACCCTGCCAAGGAGCCTCAGTGTGACTTCTCCCCTTCTGGAGTCCAGGTAGGCATTTCTTTTTTCCTTGTCATCTGGCTCCCAGGGAGCAACATCCATCTTTTGCTGTCTTCCCCAAACCCTTCACTGTTGCTGGTCTCTGAGAAGGATGGAAGCTGAGATATTCAAAGTCTACCAAAATCTGGCCCAAACAGACCTTCCCATTATATCTTTCCTTTCTTTTGTCCAATCCCAGCTCCATCGAAATGCAATCACCCACTGATTCCATCTAACCCATCTGGTTTCTTACCTCTGTGCCTACATCATGCTGTTCTCTTTCTCTGGCAGCCCCTCATTCCCACCCATTTACCATTTCTTCAAATTCCACTTATCCTTCATAAGTCAAGCATACACCATGAAGTCATTCCCGCTCCACCAAAGAGATCTGAGTGTTCTCTGTAGACTATCAGAGAATGTTGCTCACTTATGGCATGAATCCTACTTTGCTATGCATTTGGAGTTATCCTTGTCTGCTTCCAATTTCTCTCTCTAGACTATGGTAAATTCCTTTGAGGGCCTAGACCATGTCTTGTTCTTCCTTGTGTCTTATCCACTAGTACCAAGCACAGTGCCTGGTATGTACAAAGTGTTCAATAAATGTTTATAGAATGAATGAGTGAATAAATGAAGGAAAGAATAAATGACTTGTGGGAGAGCTCAGTGCTGATCTCAGAAAGAGAATTTTCTCATTCCTGGCCCCCAGATCACAAACGAGGTCATATTACAAGTCATGGGTCTTGATTTACTCCAATAAGAAAAAGGCTTTGCTATATATCATGCCAAATCTCTCATTGGTCAGGTGCATAGTAATTTATTTTCTGTGTGTTCCTTTCTCCACATCCAACTATGAACTAATGCCATGATGTAGGGCAAAGAGCCTGGCCTAGATATGGCTTGGGTTTGAATTCTGATATTGTCTGTTACCTACTCTTTGTGAATCTAGGACAGGTCACTTGCCCTCTTTGCTTTGTAAACAGGGGTGTCCATCTCCAGTGCTGCTGTGAGGCCCCAGAAAGATATGGAGTACACAGTTTATACAGTTTTTTGCAAAAATAGACTGGACTCAGGTGAGGCATTGTCATTAATGAGGCAATTAATCTGGTTTGGAATAAGGAGATCTGGATCCTGTCCTGGTTGGATCAGGCTGCTTTTTAATCACTATGCTGGCTGCTGCAGAGCTCTGGGACATGACTTTGAGTTATGTAGATGACACTTGTTAATGACAGAACAGTCTATAGGGGGATGAGCTCGGATATGGTGGAGAGTCCAAGGTAACTAGATTAGCTAGTAACAAGCCTCTACCAGGAGTTGGTAATGAGATCATCAGGGCAATACTGCAGGGAAATGGAACAGAAAATTGAGCCAAAGTGTGGATTTTCAGGCAGTTTGGGGAAGGGGTGTTGTGTGTGTGTGTGTGTGTGTGTGTGTGTGTGTGTGTGTGTGTGTGTCTGAGTGGGGATCAGAAGTCATTAATAGCAATAACTTTTTTAAAGAAATAATTGGTTTATTTAATTATTTGAAATAAATTAACAGTAAACACCATTTGTGCATTTCAGAGATGTGTTCATATTGATTATGATTTAACCATATGCTCTCCCTTATTTTATTTTATTTATTGAAGTATAGTTGATTTACAATCTATTAGTTTCAGATGTACAACATACTGATCCAATATTTTTATAGATTATACTTCATTTAAAGTTATTACAAATAATGGTTATATTTCCCTGTGCTGTATAATATATCCTTGTTGCTTATCTATTTTATACACAGTAGTTTGTATCTCCTAATCCCATACCATTATCTTGTCCCTCCCCCCTTAAATAAACTCTTGTCACTTGCATAACAGCCTTTGACAACTTGCAAAGCATTCTCACAGCCACTACCTCTGAAGTCAGAAAACAGTACTTCCACTTCCCAAGATAACTAAAGTAGCATCTTTCTTAACCTTTCCTTTCCTCTCCTCTCCTAACCTTTTCTCTCAACTAATGTCTTCACCCAACTTTTGGGCCTTGAGGAAGCTTGTAGAAACTGAGTCTTAGAGAGTGAAGAAACTTGTACATGGGGCAGAGCTGGAACTTGAACTTTAGTCTGATGCCCTATTTTAATTTAATATTTACCTTTTTTTTCTATGCATAAAGGCAATTGCTCATTGTAGAACATTTGAGGAGAAAGGAGACTCCGACAAGTGTAAAGAAAACATAATTCCCTCATAATCCAACCTCTCAGAGATAACTGTGAATATTGGATCCATATGTCCTTACAGATTTTTTTCTGTGCAATTTGACATGTTTGAGATTCTGCTAAATGTAAAATTGTGTATTCCTGTGTACTTTCTTCTGCATCGTGATCTGTGTAGTTCTCTTTTCTACTATTAACTCCCATGCATACACTCTTCCAAACCCCTGTAGTCTTCAAAACCCCCATCTGTCAAATGAGGTTTGTAGCAATATCCCATCAGCATCTTACAGCTGAAGTGAGGATCCTTTGAAATTCTAAAGATAAGGGTATTTTGAGAAATCTCAGCATGTGGTATGTGGAGAGGGTGTCAAGTGCGGGGCTTGGGGTTAAACCAATGATAAGCTACTCTGAACCCTTCTCTAGTAAGCCCCCTCTCCACTCACTGGAGATGAATCTTTCCAGGAACATCCCTGCTAAACACTCCTTCAGCTGTGTTCTCCCTATCTGATGCTTTCCCCTTAAGGCCTCCCTCTGCTGTCTCCAGTTCAACCTCAGGTGACCCTTAAGCAATAACCTGCAAGGCTGAATGGGATGTCATAATATTAAATATAACTTGAGAGCATGAATAGGTCATCTTGTACTTCTCCAAGGTCACGGTTTAAAAAAACACAAACTTTTATTCTCTCATATTGTTTTTTTTTCCATATTGGGTTGTAGAGGTTTGTTCTTAATGTTTCTATAGATGACAGAAACTTGAAGGGAGAGGTCCCAGTATTGAGTTCAAATCTATATGGAATGAACTCCCTAGAAATATTCACCTATTGTTAGCTTATACTTTCAGTGGTGGCATAGTTCTTCATTTAGAGGGATGAGGTGACATGTGGCCACTAGTGGCTTAGTCCTCGGGGAACCTAGATCACTGAGAATCTTAGATTAATGCTTCATTGGGCTGTGGTTTTCTGGCATTTGAGTGGATAAAGTTTAGAGGATTACATAGCCTGAGGAGGGAAGGGGAAAGAGTTCTCTCCCCCAGGTACTCATGCCCTTGGTCTGTCTAAAACTGCAGTTATGTAGCCATTCATATTTATTTTCCACATCAAAGATTAATCCTATAGCACACAGCAGCATTTCTCAATGTGTGGTCCATGAACTACATATATCAGAAGCACTTTAGTTGAAGCCTGGGAATCTGCATTGGAAAAGCATCCCAGGCGATGCAGATGCACACCAAAATTTGGTCCCCAAAACCCCAGTCCCTGCAATGCTCTGTGAAAAAAGTGGATGTCATGGTTAAGGAATTTTTGGACACAGTGCCTACTGTGCTCCCCTCTTAGGAAAGTCAAAATGCACATTGGCATATTAAAAGCTCTAAGAAGTCTTTCATTAAGGAAACAATCTTATGTCCACTAATATAAGATTAAATAAATTATGATACAGATACAATAAACTCTTATGCTGTTTTTTTTTTCTAATAAGGTAGCCCACAAAGTACTGAGAGGCAGCATGGTGTAGATATTAAGAACACAGGCTCCAGTATTAGAGAGGATTGAACTCAAATCCAACCTATGTCATTTAATTATTGTGTGATGTTCACCAGTCAGAATGGCCATCATCAAAAAATCTACAAACAATAAATGCTGGAGAGGGTGTGGAGAAAAGGGAACCCTCTTGCACTGTTGGTGGGAATGTAAATTGATACAGCCACTATGGATAAAAGTATGGAGGTTCCTTAAAAAACTAAAAATAGAATTACCATATGATCAGCAATCCCACTACTGGGCATATACCCAGAGAAAACCATAATTCAAAAAGAGTCATGTACCCCAATGTTCACTGAAGCTCTACTTACAATAGCCAGGACGTGGAAGCAACTTAAGCGTCCATCGACAGATGAATGGATAAAGAAGATGTGGCACATATATACAGTGGAATATTACTCAACCATAAAAAGAAACGAAAATGAGTTATTTGTAGTGAGGTGGATGGGCCTAGAGTCTGTCATACGGAGTGAAGTAAGTCAGAAAGAGAAAAACAAATACCGTATGCTAACACATATATGGAATCTAAAAAAAAAAAAAAGGTTCTGAAGAACCTAGGGGCAGGATAGGAATAAAGACGCAGACATAGGGAATGGACTTGAGGACATGGGCAGGGGGAAGGGTAAGCTGGGACGAAGTGAGAGAGTGGCATGGACATATATACACTACCAAATGTAAAGTAGATAGCTAGTGGGAAGCAGCCGCATAGCACAGGGAGATCAGCTGTGTGCTTTGTGTCCACCTAGAGGGGTGGGATAGGGAGGGTGGGGGGGAGGGAGACGCAAGAGGGAGGAGATATGGGGATATATGTATATGTATAGCTGATTCACTTTGTTATAAAGCAGAAACTAACACACCATTGTAAAGCAATTATACTCCAGTAAAGATGTTAAAAAAATAATTATTGTGTGATCTTGAGAAAGTTCTTTAAATGTGATTTCTTTTCTCTACAACGGGGATAGTAAAAATAGTACCCGTCTTATGGGGTTACTGTGAGTTTTAAATAAAGGAAAACATGAAATGTTTTTAGAATTTACTTGGCACATGGAAAATGCTCAATAATTATCCGCTGTTATGATCACTGACATGGGAAGGTGCCCATGACATATTGTGAAATAAAAAGCAAGGCTAGGAACAATATGTATAACATGCTTTCAATTGTGTGTATAATTTATATAATAAATAATGTCACTTACATCAATAATCCTTTAAAAGTTAAAAATTTCATAGGAAAACAAGTGTGGAAGGATATTTACTAATCTGTTAACAGATTACCTTTGGGGTTAAAGGTTGGAAGGGAGTCAAACTGAACCCCAGTATAGCCTGGACAATGGGGAATATTCAAGTGGGAGCAGGGCTCTCTCCTGTTTCTGGAAAGGCAACTCTCGCTACATTTCACTTTTTTTTTTTTTTTTCTGCTAGCGTCACCATTATTCTGACTCATCGAGCTGTCTGCCTGCTGACCCCCTCTGCCTTTTGCACCCTGATGGCTGTTCTGTATATAAACCTGTCTTTGTACATGTGAATTTTGGACTTTTAGTGCTGGACATTGCATTTCACAGGGGTCAGCCTGTTCCAGGCTACTGATACTGTTTCGTATCCTGCTTCTCACATCCAGTCTATCAGTTGGACCCTTGAGCTTCCCAGCATCCTTACTCTCAGAGAGAGTGCAATCTTGATCTTTGTGTGAGTCATGGATAATAATGGTGACTTGACTGCGACTGATGTAGAGACCTGTGACCTGTCACTTAAGACCCTGACCTACATATCAGCAGTCTCCTGCTAGCTGTGGAGTCTCACCTGCTGCCTGTATTTCTTCACTTGATCTACAATGTGCTTATGAGAGCCTAAGTCAAAAGCCTTGTTAAAATCCTCATGCATCCTGTCTACAACATTCTCCTGATCCACAAGTCTTGTAACCTTATCAGAAGAGTAAATTAAGTTAGTTCTGCCATGACTTGTTTTCCTAGAGGCCCTACTTAGTGTTATTACTAAAAGAGATTTGATTTGAGCCCAATTGTGGTTTCAATTTAGGCATATTTACTGTATTTCCCTACCTGCTCACTGTCCCTCCCTGTCCCCCCAAGGCCTGCCTGGTGGCTGGAGGTAATTGGATATATAAATTCATGCAAAAGTACTAATGGAAAACAAGGGCTTATATCTACTGTTTGCAATGTAGCAGCAAGAAAGACTTACTCCAAAAGTAGAAATGTTGACACGTACATGTGAATTTTGGATTCCTAGTGATGGCCATTGCATTGTGATAGATGGAGGGCATATTTTGGCTAGAGGAAGATTTTGATACTACGACAGGATGATTCTTTGTCATTCCACCTGTGGCCTGACAATTAGTTTCCTATGGCTGCTGTAACAAATTACCACAAACTTTGTGGTTCAACACAACAGAAATTTATTATCTCACAATCTAGAGACCAGAAGCCTGATATCAGTTTCACTGGGCCAATATCAAAGTGTTGGCAGGGCCATGCTCCCTCCACAGGCTCTAGGAGAGGTTATATTCTTTTCCTCTTCCGTTTTATGGTAGTTGCCAGCATTCCCTGGGTTGTGGCCACATCACCTCTAATCTCTGCATCCCTGATCATATTGTCTTCTCCTCTTCTATCTATAATCTCCCTCTGACTCACTTTTATAAAGACAGGGCCCAGTCAGATAATCCAAGATAATTCCTCCATCTCAAGATCCTTAACTTAATCACATCTGCAGAGTCCCATTTAAGGTAATATTCAAAGGTTCTGGGGATTAGAACATGGATTTTGGGGGGGCATTATTCAGCCTGCCACAAAGACTAATACCAAATAACTAAAGCTCTCCCCTGTCATACTTTTCTCAGCTCCTTGGTTTGTCTAAGTATGAAGCAGATAATTGGAATAGAGAAAAGCAAAATATTGCAGAAGATGTCACTAGCCTTTTTTCCCTCTTTTGGCCCCTTGCGGTATGTCCAGTTGTGGATCTGTTCATGTACCTGCTCGGGTCCCAAGCATACCCTGCTGGGAAGCAGTGCAGTATAATCCACTCCTGAAATTCATCTTTGCCAGTTTTCACTCATTTGGGTGGCTTTTGACCTTCACAGCGTAATTGCTGATGCAGGTTGAAACTTGAACGGGGGTCGGTGGGGGGAAGATTGATTGGCACACCAATAACATTTGTCTCTTGGGCTGGCAGTGAGTGCAGAGGAGCCATTTATGCAATCTAATTATTACGTCAGTTGGGGGATGGAGTAATGTTTCCCAGATGCCATTTGGTACCTGGAGAGCTGCAAATCAGCACTACCATATAAGAAACATTAATATAGACCATTGATTGCATTCATTGATCCCACCCCCCTCCCTCCTTCCTTTGGCTTCTTATTTTTGTTAGGAGTGAAATGCAAAAGCTTTGCTTTGCCTCTTCTAGTTGCCATGTTTGGACAGGGGACTGCATTGATTATTTGTCCTTTACAATTAAATGTACTTAAGGAGTGATGTGCATTTCTGAATTGCTGTCCCTTTTCCTGACCTTGTGTCATTCAAAATATTCGTGGTCAGTGGGAGTGAGATCGTGACTCCAAAGGAACCTGAAATAGGCAGAGGGAAGAGTAATGCGCAAAGATCTGTTGTGATCCCTGAATCCTGAGCCTGTGGAATACGTACTCAGAGCTTTTCACCAAGCCTTTTGGTGTTAAAGCATTGTAAGCCCCAAAGAGGGCTTTATATTTTAATTATTCTTTTTTTTTTTTTATCAGTAACTATGGTTTGGGATTAGCCTCAACAGAATACAGGGTCCTACAGCCTAAGGAAAGAAGATGTTAGGATATTGGGGAGGTTTATTATATCCCTTTTCATCCTCATTCCCCTTCCTCAAATACTTCTCTGTCTTGTCAGCAGATCCCTGATATTTCTTCACCAGTTGACAAAACCTTTCATTACACATTGGTGGGGTGGGGGGAGCTTAAAAATTAGCTTAAAATGTAGCTAAGCCCAGGAAGAAGCAGCATAGGTATTTAAATTTATACTAAGGAGTAAATGGCTGGTACTTCAGATTCCTGGATGGTCCTTCAGATTTGAAAAGTCCCTATTCCAAACTCCTTTATTTTGAGGAGGGACTTGAGAATTGACTTGCCCAAGATCTTATAGCAATTTTACAGCAAATTCTTTTCTTAAAGAAAAAGTTTTAATAGGGGAGTACCTTAAGGACACTGAAGACAGACATTTCTGATTGGTTTTACCAAGGGCCAGTTCTGGAGCATTTCAAAGCCAACTATAACATCAGACTAATCACTAAAGGACATAAAATAATCTATCACCAATGCTCAAAATACACTCTTCCCTTGGCCCTGCTCTGGTGGTCTTCACCAAAAGCTCATGTGTCTTATTTCTCTTTGTCCCCTTAGCATGTAGCAGAGTACTTGCCACATAAAAGGCACTCAGCAAGTGTTTGATGAATGACCGAATGTCTCCAGAAATAGGGAAGGCTTTGCACTGAACCCTCTATACTCTCTCACTCTGTCTCCTGTGTACACATTGCTTAAATGGCTACCCAGGTTTGGGGTTTGGCCTTCGGTGGCACTAATAATAGTGTCAGGAAGCGAAACAAAAACTACCCAGTCTACTGAGGGTTGAACCTACAATCTTAGCCTTCCTTGAAGTACATAAGGTCAGACTGCAGTCTGAGATGTAAGAAGCAAAGATCATGGGATCCATGTGTCCTTGGAATCCAGAGCCACTAAGTCTACCTCTGGACGTTGTGGGAGTCCTAAGGCAGGAAATACAGACTCTTATTGGGAGCCAGCACACTTTCTCCAACAAACTTCTCTTACTGTCTTGGGAGGAACTTTTCCCTGGCTGTGGTTTGGGCTACAGGCAAAGAATAGAGAAGGGACCATAGGGTTTTGGATGAACCACTTGGATACTCATTGCTTGTGGGAAGGAAGTGAGAAGAGTTTCACCTGTCAGGATTTGCCCTTCGTTTCAATCCTACAGTGCCCACTCCCCACCAGTTCTACCTGCTTGTTTTTTCCCTTTGCCGGTTCACCTGCACTCACCTGCAGGGGATGGGCCTGGGCATGGATCCTGGCCCCCAGCATGCCTACCTCTCATTGGGCTGCCTTGATTATGTCCCACTGCTCATGCCTTCTGTGCTTCATGGCAAAAGTTTTCAATCAAGGATGACAATGGGGAGACAGGACAGCCCCTGAGGCAGGGCTACCCATCAGCCTCAGAGGAAAACAGGATCCGGCAGCCGAGCACACTCCTGTTGGCTGATGGCTCAGCATTGGCTGAGAGTCCAGAGAGCCTTCAGTTGGCCTGAAGCAATGAAAAGGAGCCAAAGATGCAGTCTCGCTGGCCATTAAAGAGATACTTCCGCCTATGATTGGCCCCAAGGTACTTCACCTCAGGGTTCTCCCATTGGCTTGGAACAGCATGCTGGCAGCCAGGGCATCCCGTGGTAAGCAGGCACCTACGTAGGCATGCAGTCAAACACAGCCTGCTTCTGGACACTCAGGGGAGAGGCAGATAGAGGAGGAGTTATCAAGATCCTCCCCTCTGTTTAACTGGTGACATCTTGGGGGCCCACGCATTTCTCCTTTCTGTGCCTCTCCCCTTGGGCTGGGCCTGCTCGCTCTCCTCCTGGTCCCATTCCCTAAAGGACTTCGATTCCGAGGTATGGTGACTGGCAATACAAGGGTAAGAAGTAGCCTTTTCTCAGGGTTATTTGCATTGTCATAGAGGATTCCTAAAATATGAAAGGCTGTGAGAGTCTAAAGAAATCATAGGTTCATAGAGTTTTTGTGCCAAAAAGGGAACTTTGGAATACTTCCCATTTGACAGATGAAGAAGAAAACTGAGGTGAACTCAGAGAGGTAATGGAATTTGGTCAAAGTCATATAGCTAATTAGTGGCAAGTCTCCTGACCATAGGCGAAGGCACTTTCTGATGCATCACAAATGAATCTAGACTGTGGTATTTCATGTAACAGTACCTTTCTATTGTTCTTCAAAGCACAGGTTTTCTGCCCCTGAGAAACTCCTAGTCTCACTGGGGAGCTCTTTAGACCACAGATGTGGCTTAATTAACTTTCTCAATGAGTTTTCAGCTGTGTCTTCAATGGATGGAGAAAGAGGTTTGTGCCATAAGCATTCTCTCATTTTTTCTCTTCTTGTGATTATCAACCCACAGTAGTGAATTGGCCATTACCAGGGCTCTGGAATCATGTAATCAGCTATCTGCAAAGAAGTTGTTCAACCGGGGACTCTAACCACTAGCACCATGATGTTTGAACCATCACTGTTTGAGATGTAGCAAAGAAGCAAGTCAATTACTAGACTGAAAAAGGTCTGAGCCTAAGCCACTGCCACATTAATATGAGTGCTTCATTTTTCATGTATTTATCCTCCAAGTTCCCTTCAAGTTGGAGACCTGGGTTTATTTGTTCATAAGTGAGATGAGCCCCTAGAGAGTCCTGAAACCCTGGCCATGGGTAGCTCTGTATCATCAACAACAACAAAGCATAAAGGGATTTTGAGTGTTCAGTCCAGCTTCCCTCAATTGCTTCTGTTTCACTGATGCCTCTGCTTTCCTCATTCTCCTTTTCTTATCCTTTATAGGGCAACTTAAGTCCTGCCTTCTCTGGGAACCTTCCCTCACTAGCGTTGTCCACATCAATCTCTCCTTCCTTTAGAGTCTCACTGTCCTTCCAGCCTGTCCCAAGAAATGACATTTAATTATATTCCATTTTTTATTTTTCACTATTGGTTTCATATACATTAGTCTCAACTTCTCAACCAGATTGTAAGTTCCATAAGGGCAAGGTACACATTTTATACTTTTTAGTGTGCTCCACAATGTCTAGCAGACATTCAAATTAGACTAGAATCATAGCTTTCTAATGATATGGAAATGCTCACAATATATTGGGTTGGCCAAAAAGATCGTTTGGGTTTTTCCATAACATCGTATGGAAACGAACGAACTTTTTTGCCAACCCAATACTTAAGTGTGTAACTCAAAATACAAAACTCTATGAGCACAGTTTTATAAAGAGATGGAAAATAAAGCAAGCAAGCAAAAAGGACATACATTCAAGTGGGCAAGAGGTAGGATGATAGGTGAGTGTAAACTTTCATATATTTATCTCATTTTCCAAAATTGCAATAGGAGTGTGCATTACTTTTATGAGAAACAATACACATTTAAAAAACAGAAAATCATAGATTCATGGGTGCTGAAAACTAGAGCAGGAAGAGAACCTAGAGATAAGTCCCATCTCCTTGTTTTAAGGTTGAAAAGCCTGGGGCATTGCTATGGAAGATATCAAGTTAGTAACTCCGAGTCTCTACTTTCTAGGAGCAAACAGCCCAGTGCCCCGGAGTTCTGAGACTGAGTCTTCTAACGTCTACTTGAATTCCCTTCGCTTGGGTTTCCCCTCTAGGTATTGGTCCTGGAAGTAGTTGCGTGGTTTATGTCCCATGATTCCTTGGAGTCTCCTGGTTGGTGGAGCCTGAAGGTTTGGCTTTGACTCATGCTCTAGTCCCTTGCTAACTCCCTGCATTGCCTCTGGAGCATCTCAATACAACAGGATATAGTACCCCTACCCCCAAGTGACTGGAAGTAAAAACATCCAGCTCTACCCTTAACTAGCAATATAAACTCACTGCACCCTGAGTACTTGCTGGGGAAGGCAATTTCAAGCTCACTGCCTCAATACCCTTGCAAAACATGGTTGAGAGAAATACTATTTAAGGAGGATCATCTGAAGATGCATGCAGTCCACCTGTTCCTTTCACATTGGACTCAACAGAACAGCCCCAGGTACTTGCCATGCCCACCTTTCCCTTCTAGTCAGGCCTACTTCAACTACAGCCCCATTGTTAGGAAAATGGCTGGTTGATGTATTAGCAGGAGCAGCCACTGATTGGCCCAGGGTGGCCACCTGACCCAGGTCAGGCCATCCATGATGTGGTATCAGACCTATGTGATGTATTTTTCTAATTGTGTTCTTCTTACCAGCAATAGATTCTAATGTGCCCATAATTGGGTACTCTTGGCTAAAGAAAGTTATGAATACTCTTGTTAAATGCACATTTGTCACTTATTTGAGAAGATAAACATATGTAATGTATTGCATCCATTCATGCTTCTATCCATCCACCAAACAAGCATTGCGTTCCTACTACAGATCATCAATCCTTATTTGCACTTCCAAACCCACAAAATTCTGAAAAAAATTTTTTTTCTCACAAGTTTGATGTTAAAACTCATTTTAACTCATGTTAAAATATTGATAGTCTTTATTTGTCTCAGTATGAATATTCATGTCATTCATGACAGAAATATTAATGTATTTGATTATGGGGAGCTATGCCACAACCTGCTAGAGGTATTATGTAATATAGGCAAATACACAGGATTATCTTGGTAAAATCTCCCAAATTCTGAATTCTGAAACATATCTGGCCCCAGGGGTTTTGGATAAGGCACTTTAGCCTTGTAAGATCTGGGGGCAAGGTGGGGGTAGATACCCTACCTGAGTTGGGCAGGAGCAAAGGAGGCTGCACAGCGAAGGTAGTAGATATTCAAGTCTGTGGAGAGGGAGGGCTTGCTGAGGTTCTAGCTAAGGAAACCCAGTTGGGTCACTCAATCATTGGTCCAAAGGGCATGAACAAGTCTGAAAATAGAAGACTACATAAAGACTCAGGAGAAAGAACTGAAATGGAACAAGAATAGTTTGGGAATGGGAGGAATGAGAAGGGGCCTAGGTAGCAGCAGGGGTAATACCTTTGACTATTGGTTTTGGCTGACAAATTTGACTATTTGACTTTGTCAATTAACTGAAAGCTGTTTAGGTACAAGTCTGGGTCAGTCTGGCTTTAAAGATGGAGAATTGTGGCAGATGGATACAGAGAGGAATGGGGCACAATGTTGGCCTTCTCTTTGTCTAAAGTATAGAATCCCATTAGCCGGAAGCAGGGTCCTGAGAGGATGGATAGAACTTGCAGTGACATTAGTCTGAGAAAAGGATTTGTTTTTGGCTTTTTCCTATCTTTGTATTTATTTATTTTTATTTTTTGTGGTACGCGGGCCTCTCACTGTTGTGGCCTCTCCCGTTGCGGGGCACAGGCTCCGGACGTGCAGGCTCAGCGGCCATGGCTCACGGGCCCAGCCATGAGATCCATGTGGGGTCTTCCCGGACCGGGGCATGTGGGATCTTCCCGGACTGGGGCATGTGGGATCTTCCCGGACCGGGGCACGAACCCGTGTCCCCTGCATCAGCAGGCGGACTCTCAACCACTGCGCCACCAGGGAAGCCCCTCTATCTTTGTATTTTTAATGCTTTTTCTTGTGTTTGTGTAATATATGAAACATATAGAAAAAGGCATAAATCATAAATGCACAGGTTAGTCAATGAAACACCTGTGTTATAACTATTACTCAATCAAAAAATAGAATATTATCACACCCCTGATGCCCAACATGTGCCCCTTCCCTAATCACAACTCCTTTCCCACCTCCTAAAGGTTACTATTCTGACTCTTACATAAATCACTTCCGTGCTTTTATTTATACTTGTGCTCCTCAGCATGTATCACTAAACTCTATAGTTCTACCAGTTATTGATTTTTATATAATCATTCAGTATGTACTGTTTTGTGTATGGCTTCTTTCATTCAACATTATGTTTGTGACATTCATCCATGCTGTTGCATGAAGCTTATTTTGTTCCTTCTCACTGCTGTATAATATTCCCCTTGTAAATATGCCACAGTTTATTTACCCATTCTACTGTAATGGGCATATGGACCATTTCCTGTTAGGAGCTATTAGGCCTAACATTTCTGCAGATATTTTTGTTTGGTACACATGTGCATGCATTTCTGTTAGTTGTGGGATCACTGAGTCATAGGGGCTGCACATGTTCCACTTTGGTAGATGCTGCTAAACAGTTTTCCAAAGTGTTACACCAATTTACACTCTTCCATTGCTCCAAATTATTATCAACACTTAGTATTGTCAGGTTTTAAAATTGTTATCATTCTGGTGAGTGTGCTGTGGTATCTCACTGAGGTTTAATTTGCATTTCTCTGGTGCCTAATAAGGTTGAGGACATGTTCATATGTTTATTGGTCTTTTGGATATACTCTTTTGTACAATTCCTTTTTAAATATTTTGTCCATTTTTTTCCCTGCTAGCTTGCCCTTTTTTTATTCATTTGTAGGGTTTTTTATGCATTCTAGGTGCAAGCACTTTATCTATTATATGTGTTACAAATAAATTCTCCAGTACTATGGATTCCCACTTAATACTTTTTTAAAATATTTATTTATTTATTTACTTATTTGGCTGTGCCAGGTCTTCATTGCAGCATGCGGGATCTTTAGTTGTGGCATGTGGGCTCTTTTAGTTGAGGCATGCGGGCTCTTAGTTGCAGCACGTGGGATCTAGTTACCAGACCAGGGATCTAACCCGGGCCCCCTGTATTGGGAGCGCGGAGTCTTAACCACTGGACCACCAGGGAAGTCCCTCCCATTTAATACTTCTTGAGTCTCATTTTTTTTTTTTTTTTTTTTTTTGCGGTACACGGGCCTTTCACTGTTGTGGCCTCTCCCGTTGCAGAGCACAGGCTCCGGACGCGCAGGCTCAGTGGCCATGGCTCATGGGCCCAGCTGCTCCGCAGCATGTGGGATCTTCGCAGACCGGGGCATGAACCCATGTCCCCTGCATTGGCAGGCGGACTCTCAACCACTGCGCCACCAGGGAAGCCCTGAGTCTCATTTTTTTCCTCTAATTTCTATCAGGCTCCTAGGGCCCAAATGACCCCCATTTTGCTAAGGTCTTAACAAGCTCACCCAGGCCCTGGGGGACACCTCACTAACGCTGCAGGGCTGTTTCCTTCACCTTCCCTTCCCTTCCCTTTCCCTCTCTCTCTCTCCACCCCCCACCCCGCCACTGATCTTCTCTGTCTCTTTCTTCCTTCCTTCTGACATTGCCCATTCTTGGGGGGCTCATTACTCAGGATGGATAGAAACAACCTCATTTCAGCGATGGTGCCAAGGCTGTCAGATTTGCCATGTGCTATTCATAGGCCAGAAAATCTTCACTCTGGAAAGCACTTAGAGATCATGTAATTCTCTCTTTAATGATGAGAAATTGAATGCCCAGAGAAATTAAGGGACTTGCCCAAGGTGGATATTATGGGGCTTGTCCAAAGTCATACTGCATTTTTGCGGCCAAGCTAGGACTAGAACCCAGGCCTTTTGCATGCATGTCCCAGCTTTTTCCACTCCACTATGCTAAGAAAGACCAGGATACAAGCTGCACATTGACAAGAGTGCTGTTTTTTTTTTCTTTTGAAAATAAGTGTTGTCTGTGTCTGTGTAACAACGTAATCGGTAGAGACTTTGGCTCATGTCTGTCTGGACCCAGGTTGAGAGATCACATCACCTCTGCTACTTTCCCATCTCCTGGCTGTCAAAGCCTGAAGGACAACAAATGGCTTGAGTAATGAAATGAGTTAAGATAGTGTCTCCCACGCTGAATTATGTGCCAGTTCCAGGACTACAGGATTCTGCCACAATCCATTTACACAAGAAATTAAATTGAAGATCTCAATGTAATATTCATATATTAAATCCTGGCGGACAATCAAAGTAATTAAGGCCAAATGCTCTGAATCATCCAGTGGCATCACGAACATTCTATTGCTGAATTTTTAGAAGGACTTATTTCTACAACCAATTATCTTAGAAATCATTAAGGCTCTTTTGGAATGTGAATAATTTGAAAGCCACCACGGTACCCAGTACTACTCAAACCCATTTGTCCCCTTGAGAGAAGAATTCTGCTAGAAAGGGGTATAGGGTGGGCAAGGAAAATCTGATTGCAAGAAGCTGGAGTTAGGGGGTAGAAACCAGTCTCTGACCAACTCCTTCACTGTGTGTTTTTTTTAAAGGAGTGGATATATTTCATCTTAAATTGAAATAGTGAAACTGATACAGGTTACTGAGCTAACCCCAGCCACAGACTGATCTGCTCGATGTGTAGCTTTGTTGCTCTTACAAATAAATGCTGATTAAAAAAAACTTGTGGGGGCTTCCCTGGTGACGCAGTGGTTGGGAGTCCGCCTGCCGATGCAGGGGATGTGGGTTCGTGTCCCGGTCCGGGAAGATCCCGCATGTTGCGGAGCGGCTGGGCCCGTGAGCCATGGCCGCTGAGCCTGCGCGTCCGGAGCCTGTGCTCCGCAACGGGAGAGGCCACAACAGTGAGAGGCCTGCGTACCGCAAAAAAACAAAAACAAAAACAAAAACTTGCGGAATGGGGATGACTCTGTGTAATCGTGATGAATAGCATGGACCTTCAGACCTACCCCCACCAATGGGTCACCTTGTCTCTTAAAGTTCTCCAACTACCCTCATCTCTTAGTCCTTGTTCTTCACAGCTTTCCTTTGTGCACACCCTTGCTACAGCATTCCTGATAAAGTCCTACAGCATTCCAAATAAAGTTATTTGTTGGTTCCCCTCTTGAAGTGTATGCCCCTCAAGGGCAAGGGCTATGTCTAAATCTCTCCAGTATCCCTACACCTGACCCAGTACATGCTTCAGACAAGGTGCTGGGTGTACAGTTGGTGAATGGATGGAAGACTAAATAAGCAAAAGAATGAATGACCAAGAGAACAAACTTACACAAATGTATCTCTAGAAAAGACAGGGTTAGTGTCATGACAGCATCAAAGAGAGGAATGAATCGTCCCTTCTCTTCCAGTAAATGCCTTAATTCTCTCCAAAAAAACAATGCTTTCTAACTATCACCAACAAATGAAACCCTGTCACCAAAAATGTGTAACTAAAAGATAAATAAAAGTATTAAGTTGTACTTTTTAGAGTTGTACTTAGAAAACAATCAGGTTATTTTACCTGAACTAATTCCGAGACTTTTATGCATCTTGAATACTGCATACAAAAAAAGGTCTCTGATTCATCAGTTTTGCCAGTGGGAATAATTAAAAGTATGCATATAGTGTAATATTCCTACCAAATTATTTCTTCTCATAAATATTTATCTATAGCCTAAGTTTGTTGACACTGAGCAGCATCAACATCTCTCGGCTTTAGCTCATGTACTGCTCCCTGACTGTACCATAATTCTGGTTCATAAATAAGATATTTGAGAGATAGCTGACTGTATCTTGTTCATGTCTGTATCCCTAGCTGTAGCACAGAGCTTGGCGCAGAGAAAGCACTCATTGTAGAATGAATAAATAAATGAAGAGTGAGACAGGCGCCAAGGGATGTTTCCCATCATCAAGGTAGAGCTGCATATAGCAAGCCCCATTCATTTAGGTTCTCTTTGTGATCAGTCGGCTACATATCTCTGAGCTTCTAAACCAACTTAATCTACCCACACAAGCATTATGCCCCTTTTAAAAGGCAGTCGTCGCACCCCTCCATGTGCCCAGCACAATCCAGAGGGAGTGGTGCAGTCTGTGTGTCAGCCCGAGCCAGTTGAACACCAACAACCATCTGTGGTTTTCCCGGGAGGGCATCTTGAGCCTGCATGTTTCACGTCATCATGGGTCTACTAGTCAGTGTTGGAAACTGCACCAAGAAATATTGATACTGCACAAAATCAATAAACTGGGGCCATGGCTAAATATTTATTGGGGCAGACAGTGATGCCATATTTGCTCAGAAAATTCAATCAAGTTTTGTCCAATTACTGCGGGTTTAGATGTGAACGAATTAGCTCTTAGTCATAAAATCCTAGAATGTCACAGCTGGAAGGACCCTTAGAACTCATCTGGCCCTGTGTAACCCTGAGATTTTCAAACTTTTCTTTTGCAAGAAGCACTTTTTATCCAGTGAAATTTTATGGTGTTCCTCTCATTCAAGTGGGGGTGCAGGTATTAGATCCTGCTACTTGACCTCCTCCTCCCATCTGCTTCGAAATGCACAGAAAAGGAAAGTCCAATGAAGTTAAAAAGGATCATGGAATACCAGGGGAAAAAAGTCCTAGTCTTGGAGTGAGAGTCAAGACAGACTCCAAATCTGTCTTAGCCATAGGACCTGATATTCCACTATTTAAACTCATGCCTGAAGGGGCCTTTTGGATATGGTTATTTAAACTGGTTAGGGACATCTGTTCCCTGGGAAGGATGACACAGTAACTAACAGATTCATTAGCAGGAGTGAGTTTATTTAAATAAAACACACTGCTACCAATAGTCACAATGCCCAGAGGAAAATCCTGAGGGCAGGAGACACAAGGAGGTAAATGTCTTTTATCAGGTACTTCAGGAAGGCAAAGAGAGGAGAGGAAGAGAAGAGCTAAGGCGGCACCTCCTCCTCCCGCCCTGCCTGCTGTCTGCTTCCGCACCTGTCTGGTTGTATGTTGATCTTTTTTCTGTGCCTCTGTGTCATCTTTCACAGCAGTGTATCTAGTTCCTTGTCAGTTTCTGCCGGTGCCCATCCTTGTGTTCAGGTTGACTCTGCTGATACCTGTCTGCTTGGGTCTGTCCATGCCTATGTCTCAAGTCTTTCAGCACCTGTGCACCTGTTTGCCTCAGAATGTCTCTGTGTCTGCCTAGTTTTGCACACGTGTGTGTGTTTGTGTATGCATGTGCTCTTCTGGGTGTTCAGCACTCCGTATCTGTGACTTTTATTTCAGTAGGTTAATTGTCTCTACCTTTCTGTTTCTGCTTTCAATGCTTTACCCCTCAAGAATGACTAATGGTAGAAGTGGAAGGGAGCTTTCTGAGCTAGGAGGGAAACCTGGTGACTCTGACCGTTCTTAAGACCAGCCCCGAGGCATTACATTGAAATCACGTGTGCCACAGAGCAAAAGGGAAAAGATGCAAATAGGAAAAACAAAAACAAAAACAGAAAACATTTCTGGTGCCTCTTAAGACCTCAATCTCTTCTTCCATGTTTCTCTACTTCCTGCATCTGTTTTACCCCACCCATCCTTCCTCTCCCATCCCTTTTTCTTTCACTCTGTCTCTTTATCTCTTTTTATTTTTCTATTTCTCTATATCCCTTTCTTATTTTTTTCTATTGTATTTCTCCCCTTCTCCTGTTTCTGCTTATTTTCTTACTAGATTTTGCTTTCTTCATATATTTTCCGTAGAAAACACTTTTCTTTCATTCTCTGTTTATCTTTTTTCTCTTTGGGGGGCTGCTTTCTTGCTGTTTTTCTTTCTTTCTCCCTTTCCTCTTAGCTCTTCTTTCTGAATTTCTTTTTATTCTATTCCTCTTATTTCCTGTGTCTCTTTTCTGTTTTTTATTTTTCTTCATTTTCTCTTCCTCTCCCTCTTTTTATCCCTCTTTCTTCATTTCTTTCTGTTTTTCTTTCTCTTTCCATTCTTCTCTCTGCCAATAGGTTCCTATGTACGAATCTGTCCGTCTCTTTCGTGCTTTGTCTTCCCCAAACATGCTTTAAGCATCAGGAGAGAGAATAAGTTATCTTTTTCTGCTCTGGGCTGGACTGTGGGTGGGTGGGGTTCATTACGTCTTCTCACTCACCGGTGGGTGGGGTAATTGCTGCTCCCTGGAACCTAACCCTGTTCCCCGCCCCCAGGACTCGTCTGCAGAGTCACACTGCACTCCTGCTGCTGCTTGCATTCCCTGCACGTCCCATGCAGAGCGATGAGCCCCCAGGTGTGATGGGAGAATTCATCAGCCGCCCGACAGGGCTAACGATTTACTCCTGAGAAATAATCCATATCCGGATAATGGATCACCCCGACTCCCTAAGACCATTTGTCTTGGCATTTAATGGCACCAGAATCCAGGGGCAGAGCCAGGACTCTATCCCAGGTTCATTGGTAGATGAATAGGCTGGAATAATAATGTTAAGGATTATGATAAGGAACGCTTTGCATTTGCATGGTGCTTTTAAACTTTATAAATTTGGAGGCGATTAACCTTCCTTGGCTCATCACTTTTGAATCTGACACACTGTGGACCCTGCTTGCGAATTCAGAAGCAGGAGCTTTTAAGTGACTCACCCAGAGTCATCTAGCTTGTTACTGGCAGAAATGGGAAGAAAACTCTATTTTTCTGACTTCCTGAGATTCTTTCCTCTGAATGCTACATGGCCTTCCTATCTCTGGATCTCATCTATCTGGGAAATGGAAGCCTATACTGAGAGACAGAATACTGTTAGACCTGGGTTTGAATCCTGGCTCTGCATTAGCTAGCTATGTGACCTTGGGCCAGCTGCTTACTTACTCAGAACCTCAGTGTTCTCTTCTATAAAATGGGGATCCTAATAAACCTTCCGTATAGTACTGTTATGAAGATGAAGAGAGACTATGCATGTAAAGTGCTTAATCTAGTCCTGGCTCATAGTAAAAGCTCCCTGAGTGGTAGCTATGATTGTTACTACTGCCTCTCTTTTTTGCAGGATGCCAAGTGAACTCATACAAATGCATGAGAAACTTGGTCTGGGGGAGGGGAAGAGATAATTGATGAGCCAGCTTCCGCAGAGGTGTCCCTGAGGCCACTGATGGGGGAAGGGACCTGGAAGGATGAATTCTGATGGCGGGAGGAGCTAAGGATTCTACTTAGGCTGGAAGGACTGGCTGGTTCTGAGAACAGGCAAAGAGAAGGAAGGAAGTTGGGGATTGGCCCTAAACATGTCTCAGCAGCGTGTTGCTCACCAGGATCAATTGCTGGCCTTCAATTCCAGCCGGCTAATGTTCCCCTTCTCAGGGTCTCAGCTGTCAGTTTCCTGGGGGGATTCCCTTCCTCAAAAGCTAGACAGAGGACTTTTTTCTTTGGAGAATACTGAAGCCATAAAGTTATTGTGGAAGGCCAGTACAAACTAAAACTAATGAAATCTTGTGTAGGACCATTTTGCATAAATGGAAGTTCACTGTACAAATGTAAAAATGATTATTAATACTCCCAATAATAACAGTAACAATCAATCTTTAGAGCTTGTTCTGTGGAGTGTGGCTGCTAGAGGTTGACACATCATCTCAGATGGCGAGAAACATCCCTAGGGTCCACCTGCATGCAAAATCAGCCCGCATTCCTCTCCTCCTTTCCTGGGACCTCATCCTCCCAGAGTCACACACATAATTCAGCCTTCAGTGAAATGATTCTGACGCTATTGAGACTCCCTGGAGAATGGATGCCATGCGGAGGCAAGTGAGTGTGGGCTCCTGACTTCAAGCTGCAGGACGGCGAGGAATTGATACATCTCCTAAGCACCAAGGGCTCAACTCCTTTGGAGATGAGAAGGACTTTGTCAAAGCCTGATGGTTTATTAATAATTCTCTCAACTGAAGAGAGCTCCGTGCTTATCAATTGACAAGTATTTAGTGAGACCCCTCTGTGGGGGATCTAAAGAGGTTTGGCAGAGCTGACAATGTGGTCGAGGAGACAGACCACAGACATATAAAGATTATTGACAATACAAAGCAGTCCCTTCAACAAAGGGATGCAAGCAGCTGAAGCAAAGTGGAAAAATATAAGACAGTTAGGAGACTTGATGTCACTTAATCTCTCTGAGCCTTGGTTTCCCTGTCCTCTTGGAAAGGTAGCCTAGTGGTATTGAGAAAACATTAATTATGGAGTCAGACCAACCTGACTTAAATTTTCAATTACCTCAAAAACTAACTAGGGGTCCTTGAACAAGTTACTTAACTCCTATGGGGTGCAATTACCTTGTGTATAAATTGGGGTATAATAGTAGCCCATACCACATAGGGTGATGGTGAGGATTAAATGAAAGCACACATGTAAAGCACTGAACATAATGCCTGGCACCCGGTAAGCACTCAATAATCAATTCCTATTATGATAATATGCAGGGGGAAAGGCAGGGAATGTTTGGAAATACAAGGGTTTTATTTTCCTCTTCAGCTCTTTATATGCCTGACATTACATTTCATAGGAATGCAAACTCAAAAAGAAAACTTATATGTAAACAATAATTATAATACTCTGTGATACCTTTTATATGCCTCCCCGGTATTGCTCACTAAATTTGGTATGATCAAATTTACAGAACAATGAAATAGCAGAGGAGGTAAATTATGTATTCCTTGTGGTCTTGAGTGCCTCTCTGAGCTTCAGTTTTCCCATCTGTAAAATGTGGCTAAGAACACCTACTTCACAGGGCTGTTGTAAAGATTAAATTAAAATGTGTATAAAGCACTTGGCACAGAATAGACAGAACACAAATGTTGGCTCCATTCCCCTTCTCTCTTTTATAAAAATGAGAATAATAAAGAATAAACCTCACTGGGTTATTATAAGGGTGAAGTCAGGTAAATATGCAGGAAATGTTTGTAAACTGTACGACCCTAATAACAGGCTTTACGGAACGTATTTGTTATATACGAGACCTGTGCAATTAACAAATGTTAATCAATTAGGTAAACACTAATTAAGTGTCTCATATACACAGGACACTGTTTTAGGTGCTGTGAGTGATACAGAGATATCAGAGGAATTAAGGTGGGTGAGTGCCTCCACACAAGAACAGAGCATTAAGGACATGAACTTGAGAGATGCTCCCATTTAGGGTACCAGAGGAGAATGCAGAGCCAGAAGGAGAAATCATTGATAAGAACACTAGTATAGCACAGTATCCTCAGAGCCAAGGGAAGGGAGAGTTTCAATAAATAAGGAGGGATTCACAATGTAGCATTCCACAGAGAAGGCAAATAAAATTATGACACAGATGTGTCTCATTGGATTAGGACTCCAAAAAGACATTGGTGGCTGCAGTGATAGGGGTCTCAGTAGAGTGTGTGTATGTGTGTGGAGATGGGGCAGGCACCATCTTGCTGTGGACCAAGGAATGAGTATATGGTGAGAAGTGAGGAGAGCAAGTCTACACTGCTCTTTGAAGGTGTTAAGGAATAAAGCTGAGAAAAGGAAGATTGGGTGATAGCTGAAAGGGGACTCAGGGTCAGAGAAGGGTTGTTTTCATATAGGAGAGTTTGAATGTCTTTGTGGGCTGTGGGGAGGAAGTCTATAGGGAAAGAGAAGATGAATAAGAAGGTTATTATGAGAGAGGGCTATTGAGCAGGCAGAAGTCTGAGACATGAGATCTGGCAGGTACAGCTAACGGAAGAGGGACTTTTTTAAAAAGTATAGTTGATTTACAACATTGTGTTAGTGTCAAGTATACAGCAAAGTGATTCAGTTTTATTTATATATATCCTTTTTTCAATTCTTTCCCATTATAGTTTATTACTGAATATAGTTCCCTGTGCTTTATTTTATATATGGTAGTGTGCATCTGTTAATCCCATACTCCCAACTTATCCCTCCCCCCTTCCCCTTTGATAACCATAAATTAGCCTGGGTATGTATCTGGAAAAGATGAAAGCTCTAATTCGTAAAGATACCTGTGCCCCAATGTTCACAGGAGCACTATTCACAAAACCAAGACATAGAAGCAACCTAAGTGTCCATCAACAGATGAATGGATAAAGAAGATGTGGCACATATATACAATGGAATATTACTCAGCCATAAAAAATGAATGAAATAATGCCATTTGCAGCAACATGGATGGACCTAGAGATTGTCATACTGAGTGAAGTAAGTCAGACAGAGAAAGACAAATATTATGTGGTATCACTTATATGTGAAATCTAAAATATGATACAAATGAACTTATTTACAAAAGAGAAGCAGACTCACAGACACAGAAAACAAACTTATGGTTACCTAAGAGGGACTTTCAATCAATAAGGAAAAAGGGATCATGGGGGAGCAAATGCTGCCAAGTTGTCAAGGGGACTGAGAACTGACAAGGGGCCACTGCATCTAGCCTTGGGAAGCTACGAGGGCCTTCAATAGTGGGCATGGAATGGGAAGAAGTAAAATAGTGAGTGGAGGCAGAGACCATCCATTTGAGAAGTTTTGCAGACCCAAGAGCAGGTAGAGAAAGGCTGACGGAAAGAATGTGTCTTATGGTGAAGGTTGGGATGTGTGTAGGCAGAGGGAAGGGGTCAGTGGAAAGGGAGCAGCTGAAGGGACAAGAGAGTGAGAGTCTCTGCTGGCTGAGGTGGCAGCAGCAGGAGGGGCTGAGCATTAGTGAGGAGGGCCCCCGAGAGGGCCCTTCCCACTTTTGAAGTGGGAAGGAAGAACAAAAAACCCAGAGAGGCCAAGGTTCTGCATTCAGTCCTTGAACCTGGCCTTGGACATTAATATCACCACTCCTGACCCCATACCTTTCAGTGCATCTCTCTATCACTGAGTAGATTTGAGGGACAGTCTCTGAGGATAGCAAGGTGTGTGTTGGTGGATATACTGGTAGCTCTCTCTCTAGGGAGGCAGAAGAGAGCCATAGCCCCAGAGCATGGCCCAGCCAGGAGAGCCAGCCATCTATGACCTATACCCATGCCACACAGTCTCTTCGTTCCCAATTTCCTCCCTGAAATCAGCACCCCGGAGCCACTCTTGAAAACAAAGTCAAGGTCCACAGTCGCTCAGAGGCTTGAGTTTTCCTGTTATTCTCTAAGGCACTGGGGGACCAGAGCCTGTTGAATGCATCATATGGCTTTACTGCCACTTGATCTGGCCCCCGCTAGGACCCCTCCACTCCAGTGTGGCTGTTCTCTGGTCCTAGGCAGTTATAGCTCAGATAGCCCCTCTTTTCCTTGTCCCTTAACTTACAGTCTGACAAGTCTCCTGAGATTTGGAAGGTGGACTGGCAGGGCAGTTATAAGCCCTGGGTGCTTGAAAGTAGGAGAGGGTTCTTGGTCCCAGCAGGCAGGAGAGAGGGGCCTTGAGTATGTGCCAGACCCAAAACAGCTTGGAAGATAAGGTCAGCCTTTAGCATCTTTAGTTCTGAGGCCAAGTCTGGTGTTCACATACCAGCCCCCACAGTGCCTGGGATGTAGGAATGCAGGGGAGAAGGACAGACAACTCACTAGCTAGGGAAGACTGGGCTCTGGAGCTAGCCCTGAGTCCTTAAGACTTGAGTTGTCCCAGGATTGAGTTATAGCGGAGAAAGACTTACTTGCATTGACAAATGGCAATTAACAAAGGAGGTGATTAAAAGTGAGAGAAGCTACAGTCTCAAAAATGTCAGCGGTTGGTGTGCAAGAGAATTTCTTCATTGAATTTTCCTCTGCCTTTTCTTCCCTCCCCTTTTGCTCTTCTTCCTTCTCCTCTGCTCTCCTCCTGCTTCCTCCATCCACCCCCACCCGCAGCTACTGATGTGATTTCTCATGATCTACAGTCAAATGCCATTAATCCCGACAGGCTCACGAGGGTCTAGCTAAGCTGTCTGATGAACCAATCCTGTGAGCAGACAGACCAGGGGAAGCGGCAGGCAGACCACCCCCCCACCCCGCCCCCTCAGGGTAATGGAAGCTAAACCAATGAACTAGAGTGGCTGCCCCGAGAATAATCAATAAATCACTCGGGGTCCGAGAGAGGTGGAAAACTCCCCAGCAAACAGTGCTCAGGACATATTCCATGGCCTCCTCTTCCGTGAATGTTCATGGCGCACCAGCCGCACAGGCCTGGCCTAACTCTGCTTTCAAGGTGCTGCTCCCAGATTCCGCCTGGCCCATCTCGGTTTCAGAGGGAGGTCATTCATTCCAATGGGATGTGACAGGTGCCATCTTCAGGTGCCTGGCTCTGCTCCCAGTGGCAGGGACTGTTGTTGACTGCAAATCCCCCAAGTGCCATGCTGGTCTGAAGAGAGCAAGCCCTGGGATGGGCAGATGATCTTTCAAGAGCCCACGAATCCAAGGTGAGATGACAGTGTGATGTAATGGACCGAGCCCTCGACTAGGAGGCTGGACACTTGGCTTCTAGTTCCATTTCAGCCACTAACTTGCTCGGCGATGTTAGGTAAGTCACTTTCCCTCCCTGGATCTCAGTGTCCTCCCTGGGATGTGAGGAGGTTGGACGGGATTATCTTTAATGACATTTCCAACCCTGATAAGTGAACCCTGCAATTTTAAAAACAAGCAAACTATTTTTGGAAAAATTCCAGCTCTGATTAGATTGTGGGGGGACTCTTTCTCTAGGGCTTCCATTTAGCTGTATTGCCACAAAATCCCTCACCTCAAACTCCCACTCAGTACACGCAGCCATTTTCCCACCACTCAAGCTCCATCTAAGACATCAAAATCAGTCATGGGTCCAACCTGTCCCTCCTGCTGAGCTAGTTCTGTGCTTGGGGCTGGGACATTCTGAAGGAGTCCCTGTAGGAGGGGATGTGCCACTGACCCCCAGATTTTAGCATAGGCAGGTGGAGTGGCTAACTAGGTTGGAGAGATTTCCCCCAAGTTTGTATTTTCAAACTTTTTAACGTACAGTAAAATTGAAAGAATGACCCAAATATTTGTACATACCCTCATTAATAATTTGCCGTATTTGCACACTCTCCCTTCTCTCTTTCCTTCCCCACCCCCTCTCCTATATTGTAGACGTGATGGCACTTCACTTGCAGATACTTCAGCATATATCTCCTAAGAATAAGAATGTCCTTTGCCGGGAGGCATTTAAAGGACCCTATGATGCTCACCTAGGGGAAAGGCTCCAGTCTCTAGAGTCCAAAGGAGATCAAAAAGTATATGAGGTCTAAAGACCAGATTTAAATCTGCATATGGGTAGTGTGAGAAGGAGCTAAGCACAACAGAAGGAGGCACAAACAGTGGTCCAAGTGCAGAATGACCTTGGGCAAGTCACTTCCCTTTCTTTAGCTTCACTTTCTTCATCTGTAAAATGGGGATTGTGCTAATCTCTCTCCTGCCAATCTCCCAAGCTGTATGAGGCTTAGATGTGAAAATAGATATGAGAGCACAGGGGGACCTGCCACACTTAAACATTTAAGGGCAAGTGATTTACAGAGATGACCTTCAGAGCTAGTAAAGAGCAGGAGCAATAACTTCCCTGGCCCCAGTCCTGGATGCCTCTGGTAACACATGAAGTCGATAGTCCCCCAGCTCAACCCCCAAACTCTTGTTACTGAAAGCCACAAAATTTTCATTTATAATGGAAATTTCAGTGGCTCACATCTTTTGCAGTTTTTCAAAGGCATAAACACTCACCCCAGTTCTTTCTAGTTCTTTTTTCAGATAACTCCATTTTCTCTTACTGATTACAGCACAAAACTGAAAGATTACCTCTCTACTTTTTCTTCTTCCTGACATTTTCTTCTGTGCTCCCCCTTAATTCCTACTATTCTGCCCCACCCTGTCGAGACTTCTAAGACTTAAAAAATTCTATCATCCTAACTACCTTAGCTCAAAGAGCAAAATGCTTTACAAAATTAAGTGAGCATTGGGGATTTTTAACTTGATTTTATCTTTTCATTCAACCAGAGGGATATATGTGTGGGAGATGCACTTGTCAACTAAAAGCAATTTCTCTGCCTCCTTGGGGACCAAAGCGTAATCGTAGCTCTGTCTTCCTGGTGTCAGGATGAAACTTGCATTTTCCTGAGTGGTGTCAGCACGCTGACAGACAGCTCCTGGGATCTATTGAGGGGTACTGGAAAAGAACGGGCAGGGGGGTGAGAGATCTCGAGGCTGGTCTTGGCTCATCTCTCCTCCCCTGGGTGACTTTGGGCTAGTCACTTACTGTCTTTTGCCTCAGCTTTTCTAACTTAAAAAATGGGAATAATTTTCTCCCATTTCTACCTCACAAAGATGGTGCCAGGACCTTGTCAGGCTTTGGTGATACGAAAATGCTTGGAAGTAATAGAGCTGTGGGGAAAAAAATAAAGTGCTGCAGAAGCAGTGTATCCTAGGAAAGCTAAGTAGCTGCAAAGGAACTTCAAGTTTTCTTGGTACAACTCCACTTGAGAAATGAGGAAACCAAGGTCTTTCTGAGGTTCAGAGAGGTCCCAAATGGTCCCCCATGATTTTGCTATACGTTCACCATGAGCCCAGACAAATCCTCCCCAAACAGAAAAGCAGAGAGGCAAAGTCTTGGGGTTCTGAGGCTTGTAGCCCCCTTTAGAGAACATATATGACCCTATACACACCATGTGGACCTTCTGATAGGACTCCTCAAAAGGGGGTGTTGGGAGGCAAGCTTGCTAATCTCCCAATTCCTTCCATGGGCCTGGGGGTAGTTACCTTTGTTATCTCACCCCTGAAATTGCAGAGACCTTCATAGCAACCTGCTGAGGAAGTTGGGCAGGCGGACAGGGACCCTCATTTCATAGAGGAGGAGTCAGGGGTTCAGGTTGGGAAGCAGACATACTTGCATCCATTCAGTCAACATGCCCAGCCTCACTCCTAATATTTTAGCTTTAAATGCCATACTCTTTCCACGGTGCTTCTGCTGCCTCTTGCCTCATGTAAGGACCCCAAGCAGGGAATCCAAGTGAGATAACCTGACTGAAAAATGCTACAAAGACATACACAAGGATTCTTAGAAAATACAGATGAATGACCTTTATGGTGTATGCTCATTTTGAATGCCACTAGACCCTATCAGGAGTCAAGTTTTGAGGTTTGCTCAATTTCTCATGCTACATATTTACCCATACACCCAAAGGAAGTAGAGTGGGGTTAAAGGGATCAAGTTCTCCATAGGGCTGCCCCAGTGTTCCTTGTAGCTGGAGTGCAATGGGAAGAGACAGTGGTGGAGGGTTTTCAGGGAAAGACTTCTTTCCTCTATACTAGAGTTTCTCTAACTTTATTGGGTATAAGAGCCCCCATGGGGAGCTTGTTAAAAATGCTGTTTTCTGGTCCCCATGCCCAGAGATTCTTGTTCAATGAGTCTGGAGTGGGAGCAGGGGATTTGCATCATTGCAGCGCATCCCAAGTGATTCTGATGCAGCTGGTCCAAAGGACCATACTTTGGAAAATCCTGGTCCATGACAAAGTTTACAGGCCTTTGATGCTTGGAATCCCATTTAAATAGCAACTGTCTGCCTGGGTGCCAACTACTTTTGAGCTTCAGGAAAAAAGATAGAAGGTTTGAAACCTTTCTTCTCAAAGTCAGCAAGCCCCCAGCTTGACTTTATCATCGTGCCTTCTTCTTAGCTAGAATATGTTTTCTTCCTGCTAAAGACTTCATGGCAAACAATGACCTAAGTTAGGAGCAGTGTGCTTGGCTTTTAACTGGAATTGCAATGAGACACCCTTAAGAGGCAGCAAGCTGTCAAGCTCTAGGGTGAGGGCATATATACCCAATGTGCCCCTTGTACACCTTGGTGTGAGGGGTTGCAGGTCCAGGCTAGCAGGTTCTTGGTTGCTCACTTGGGGTGCTAAGGACCTCTGAATTCTTGGAAAGGAGATACCATAACGGGTTATGTGGCCCTGCACAGGACAGGAGTTCTGCATTTTACTCACAGACCAACTTTTAGCTTTTTCTGGGTCACCAAAGCCAGGCCCAGTGTCCTGTACCAAGAGAACAATCCCAGCATAAAGGCCCCAGTCTTTCCCTTACCTAACCTCATCCTTTATTCTGTGGACAAGGTTATAGTTTTTCTCCTATCAGTAGCATTTTCTAACTCCAGAAAAAGACATATAGAAAAGTTGGAAAATACTAAAATATGGAAATAATAAAACAGTTTAAAATTGCCCATAATTGCATTGCTTAAACAATCACTACTAAGATTCTGGTGTGTTTCATGTTAACACTTTTTTTCTATGTATAAGTTTATTATTTATTTGCACTGTTTATATAATAGTGTGCACACATTTTGCATTTTGATTATTTTTCACTTAAAATAATCATAAATGTTTTTTTCAGATTATCATATAGGCTTCCAAATTATACATTTAAAAATAATTCATTGAGTGAATCAACATTATATACATTGCTCAATATCTTGCACACAGAGGACATTTCATAAATATTTGTTGAATGAATGGATGGATTGATGGATAAATGCATTCCCCTATTATGTGACATTAGTTAAGGGTAAATATTTTCAAAGGAAACAACACTAAGTAATTAAGTGGCAGAGGAGGTAGGTCAAAGAAAAAGGAGTTGGGGAGAACTGCTAACTTGACTGCTAAATAAAATTTTTTGAGAATTCTGAACTCTATATTTCCCTTTTTCTTTTTTCGAAATGAGTAGGCTTTGGTTTGCCAGGAGCTTGTTCGCAACTGTTAATATCCCCATTTTACAGATAAGGAAAACTAAGCCTCAGAGAGGTTAAATAATCTTCCTAAGATTACATAGCTAGTATGTAGCACAGTTGGGCTTCCAATCTAGGTCTGTGAGCATCCTTAGCTTTGTTCCTTTACTACATCACACCTCCTGCAGAAAAAAAACTGACCAAGAGGGATACTGGTCATGAGTTTGTACTTTAGGTAGAGCTATTTTGGAAGCAGAGAAACTTCAGTTACTGAGGGCCATTGGATTGGACTGGGAAGGCAGCCTTTATGCCATGAGGGAGCCCCCCGAAAAAATCTCATTCAGCTGGGAAAAAAAGAAACCCATTGAGACCATTACAAAAGCTGGTGGTGTATACGCTCATGGGAAGAGGTAAGGCCGAGATTTCAATATCCAGAGCCAGAAACTGGACATTTCTAGATGTCAGACTTGTTTGGCTTGGATGACTGGGTATTTGTACAGCAGAAATTGGTAAAAGAGCAGGTCTGGTGAATGTTTGTTGACTCTGATTGCTTTTAGAAAACAGAGAAAATTGGAAATGATTTAGAAATTGGTGTAAAGGCAGAGAAGTACCATGTTTCCCAGAAAGGAAGGAAAATGAATGGAAGCCCTTTAAACTCTAACTACAGCTCTGCTTTGCTAAGAATTGCATGGTGAAGTACAGGCGATTTTTTCATTTTACGCACCCCTTTTGCTGCATTAATGCTAATATCAGTGGTTAGCAAAGCAAATGTAATAACTGCTCTCCTCAAAGGACTTGTGATTGCAGCTTCCACTCCTCAAGCCTGCAATCGAGCTGTTGGAAGAGGATTTTGCATATTACTCTCTACCTCCTCACTAGCGTTTTGATCGACAGAGTCCCATTTTCCCAGCGGAGAAAAACAAGGCACAGAGTCATGTTTGTACAACTGCCAATGGAGAACTGGGGGAGAAATTAATTTGGGGCCCTGAACTTGAATAGAAAAGGAAATTTCGATTAGAAGCCCTTCTTGCTCAATATGGTCCATCTCTGGTGGCTGCTTCTACTGCAGGATTTGGAGGTAGGACTTGTTTACTACCACCAGATCCCCCAAACACTGAACCTATAATGGTATGTGTCCCCATATGTATTTAAATTTTAAAAATACAAAGCCATAAAAGAAGTGCAACGAAATCCAACACAGTACCACCCCCCACATTGAAATATCAAATATCAAATTCTTTCTAAAAATAAAGGTTGGTGCCCCTCCTATGCCAGTGCCCTGAGCAAAAGCATAGGCGGTGGAATCCGTAAGTCAGTGGCAACTGGGGTGCACCCCATATTTATACACATTTGACACCGTGTTCTTTTATCTCAGGGATCAACCCCCTCAAAACAAAAGTTCCCAGGCAGGAAAGCATCTCCCTCTTCCCCGAAGGATCTGCAGGGCAGGAACATTAAAATTACTTTCAACTTTGGGGCCCCTTGGGGAGCAAAACTCTTTTCTCCTACTCACATTTTTGATCCTCGAGAACAGAGCTGTGACATAACACATCACATCTGGAGCTACTCACAGCTGAGGTGATGCCTCCCCTAAGACGGGGGTCCCCAAGGGCTGAGGCAGTGCCTCCCCTTCCGGTTCAGGGATCCTAAGGCAGACACCACTTCCCGCCTAGATTGGGCCTCCTGAAGGCTGAGATGATGTGTCCGCTAAACGTGGGGGTTTCAGGGCTGGAATACAATCTCACCCTCAGATCTGAGGCTCCCAGGGGCAGGTGCACTATCTCGCCCTCAAATACCAGCTTCTAGGGGACAAGCTTGCTTTTACGTGCCAGAGTAGGGCTCCTGGGGGCAGGGGCCTCCCTTCCCTCTCAGATTCGGGGCTCACCAGGGCAGAGATGGCGTCTCCCCTCAGACTCTGGGCTCCCTGGGGATAGGGGCACGGTCCCGCCCTCAGAGTCAGGGCTTCCCGGGGCAGGAGCTGTATCTCGGCCTCCCTTCGCGTGGGGGAAAGGGGCTGCAGGACCAGCGGCCTCTTCTCCGGCGGGAGGGGGGGGCTCCCCTGAGGCCCTGCCCCCTTCGTGACAAGCCCGAGGTGTCCGGTGACCGAAACACTCTTAGCTGGGTGCAGGGTGCGGCTCAGGGCGTGGTCACCGGGGGCTACTTAGGGTAGCTGGCGCGGGGGCCAGCGCGGAAGCCGGCTGCGAGGCTGCGGTGCCGAGCGCTGGCCATGGCGTGGATGCTGGACTGCCTTTTCGCCTCGGCCTTCGAGCCCCGCCCCCGCCGTGGTGAGTGGGGCCCACCGAGTCCGGGGGCTGGGGTCCTTCGCTGGGGCTGCAGGCGGCTGCAGCCCCGGCCAGGCGCCCTGGGGCTTGGCTCGCCGTCCTTTCGCCTCCCTTCCCGCTGGCTTTTAGCTAATTGTTCCTGGCTCAAGGACTGCCCCGTCGAGGCCCCGCATAAATCACCGGCTTTGCCGGGAACAGCGAGCAATCGCGCTAATGGCTCGGCGGGATGCGGGTCGAGCGCGGGGGCGGAGTCGCTGGCTCAGCCGTCCTCGTCCTCGGGGACAGCTAGAGAGTCGGGGCCAGACGCGTAAGAGCACAGTCCTGAAACCCAAGGGCCCTAAAGGCCCAAGGATGAACGTCCCTGGCCGGGCAGCTAGGGCCCGCGAACCCTGAAGATGGAGGTGGGGGGATCCTTTTGCCTTGAAGCTTGTCCCATCTTGTCCCAGTCTCAACTACCGAATATCGACATGGGTCCCTCAGAGTCATCGAATTCAACCCTTTTATTTAAGAGATGGTGACATTGAAGGCCAGAGATGGCAAAGGCCTGCCCAAGGTCATACAAGGAGTTGGCAGCAGATCTGGCTCTGCTGAGGCCCTGCCAATTGCCCACTGCCCCAAAGCTCCCAATGGCAGAGGCCTGGGGTCTTTAGTCCGGGTCTTCCCTTGGGTACTTTGATATCAATGCTGTGTTCCCTATCCTTGCGGAGTTGAGGACATAGGTGTGTGAAGGATCACAGCACCACTGTGATACGTGGGTGGCATTTCACCCCCTTCTTGGAAGTGCTTCTATAAAGTACGTTTTGGAAACTGATTATTTATTTTTCCTCCTTAAAGTTTCAGGAGACTTATATTTTCTGTTTGAGATTTCCCAGGACCCCCACCCACACTGTCCTTCACTCCCCCTTGGTAGGCCCCACCCCCTCGAGGCTGCCACCTGCCCCCACTGCCACCTGTTTTTCCATAGTCTCCACCTCCAAAATCTATATTGGTGAGACTGCGTCATTGGTCGCCAGCCATAGACCAAACCTGGGGTTGTCTCCTCTTTCCTCTGCCCCCTCACAGGCGGGGGAGAAGAGGCAGGGAGAGGAGGGGCCTCAGCAACTTAATTCTGCAGAAACCCATGTTTAGTCCTTGCCAGCCCCAGCACCCTGAGAACCATCCCAGGAGTCTGACCCACTACTAAGGGACTGCAGCATGCTTAGCAAATTCAAGAGCTGTCTCTGGCAGGCCGCAAGTTCTCTAAGAAAGCAAAAGATGTGCATACACACAGAGAGTTGTTTTGTTCTGTATATTTTTTCAAGTTTATGTGATCCCGGTGAATCGAAAAAAATTAAGGGTGTTTTCTAAGATGCCTTTTAAGGCCTTACAGCTCAAACACCCTACCCTTGTAAAGGGGGTAGGGTGAACCATTCCATCCCTGCCTGGCCTGCAAGGCTGTCGTGTGACTCCAATAAGATCAAGGATATGAAGTCTCCTTTATGAATAACCCCATTGGGAAGGGGTCAGTATCACACAAGGAAGCCCATCCCCATCTAAAAACAGTCATTTCTATTAGAATTAGGAGGCTTTTCCCTAAACTGAACCCAAATCTCTGTTTTTCTGGCTCTGGCACTGACCTTCATGATCCTTCCAAGAGAACAGCGCCAGCCCTTCCCCCACCCCCACTCACCCCTGTTTTTATCCAGGCCAAACCTCCCCAGTTCCTTCTGTTTAACATGTGATATGGCTACAAGGCTCCTACCCGCATCTAGCTGCTCTTCTTTGAGCATGCTCCAAGTTGTGAATGCCCAATGACCTGGCCAAAAGAGGATTTCCAGCTGTGTCCCTGTAAATATAGTCCTGGATGGCTGACTTTCCCTCTTTTGGAAGCCCACGTTCACACTCATGGTACACAGACACATAGCCACAAATACACACATACATACACATTCCCACACCCGCACATGCCCACATACAAAGTCACCAACGCACAAACACATACTTCACATGCATCACGTACTTTTCACACACAATGCAACATAAGCACATCACACATGCACGCACTACACACAAATCCTTTGTACATGCTGCGTAGTTCACACACAAATAGCTAATTTATATTGGAAGTACTTTCTTCACCTGAAACTACTCATTTTTTAAAAAGTAAACTCAAGTTCTTTTCAGAGTCTCCATTCTGTATTTTGTTGTTTGAATCCAAGTGCAAGACCTTATATTTACTACTGCATTTCCAGTCTGATGAGACCTGTCCCCCTACATATGCCAGTGGTACACCACTGCCTACCCCAGCTCTATTACTTGTACACAGCAGCTAATATATGTGAAGTAGTTCCCAGATGCTGGGCCCTAGTCTCAGCCCTTTACGTGTATGATCTCACTTAAGTCACACAACATCACTTTGACATAAGTAATTAGTCTTTGGGTACAGTTTTTGACCAGGTAAGAACTCATTCACTGCAACCCTCCCCCTGTCCCACCAAGAAATGCTGTGCAATATGAAAGGTAACTTTGTGCATAACTATTGATATTCTGTAGGGCTACAATTGCCCTTGGTGCCTCCCTTCAAATGCCTTCCAGAAATCCTCAGGAGTCAGAGGGAGGGAGTAGCTGGCCGATGATTGGGAAGAGTGGGGGAAGTATTCTAAATGTTCCTTCACCCACCCACCCACCTCTTGCTAAGGAGATTGTTGGTACATCAGAACAATATTTTGAGGGTTGCAATGGGCAATTGACGACCATATGAAGACATTTTGGAGATGCATCATTGAGATCTGGGAAGAAGGGGGACCCAGAAAGGTCTTCTTTCCCAGGGAAAGGGACAGCACGACTGGCCCACTTGAAATTCTCTCCCCAGTTCACTCCTGGCATTGGATTTAGCCTCAGACAATTGGACTTCTGTAAAGCAGCCAAAACTCTAAAGCTGAAGGGACCCTAGGGCCCACTTTACATACAAATTTGATCTTTTCTTGGGGATGGGACCCAATCGATTTGCTGAGGCCAGGCCTGGTTGAGCTCCACAGGATTATTTCCCAGAGCTGGGGCGAGTTTGCCAATGAGACACCCCACTTCCCTGGTCACGGCATCAGACGAGCACCCTCATCCACTAATGGCAGGACTTCCCAAAGTTCCTTTGAAAATCATTTGTTTCCACTTCAAAAGGCATTTCTCCATAGGAAAATAATGTGACACTCTATAGAGCTTAGGTTCCTAGGTTAGGCCACGCTTTACCCACCATAAGGATAGAATGCAGAATCTGTGGGATGAAAACTGGTAGAAAATAATACTCTTGCAAGTGTACCTCAGGCTCCAGCAGTAGAGCTGACATTCATCAAGCTTAAATATCAAATGACAGGAAGCATATTGGGCATTGATAGAGCAGGATACCAGGTCCCTGAGGGTGACGATGGCAACAGGAAAAACAGTTTCATTCCCTTTTCCACACTTATCAGCCAAGACAACCTAAATGTCCAACTGTAGTGGAATGGTTAAATAAACTATATGACATATCCACTTGTTAGACTAGTCTACATCCATAAAAATGCTGTTCATGAAGAATATGTAGCGGCATGGAAAATGGTATGATTTATGTGTCAAATATGCATTTTTAAAAGACTGGAAGAAAATTCAGCAACAAGGTAAACTAAGAGATCCTTTTAGGTTGGTGGGATAATAGTTATTTTCTTCTCTGTTTCCCAAAATCTCTATTAAGTTTGTTCTTAAATTACTCTTATAATTTAAAGAGGTGTTTAAAAGGCTAACTGAAGGCCTATAGTATACAAATAGCCCATACAATAATTACAATGATCTAAAATCCCACTATACATAGTTTAATCTAAGGGATTTTTTTCTTCAAATTTTAGTTTAAGTGTAATGACTAAATCAGGTCAGCCAAATGTGATCCTCCCAGTGATCATGAAATGTCCTCTAACACTGGGTGGGAAAAGGTAGAACTGGATTGAAACTGCTTTTATAGTTTTGCAATAAGCAAGTTTCTTAGCCTCTTTTAAAATAATACAATAATATCTATATTTCCAGGTTATAAATTATAATCGTTATGATTTTAATAACTATTTACTAATAGTTATATTATTGTTATTGGAGATATCATTATATTAAGTGCCCTCTATGGTTCATGTATCAAAAGATGTGTTTTAGTCCTTCTTCAAATATTTACTGTGTACCAGTCATCTTACACAAATGATCTCATTTAACTTTCATAACAACTCTTTGAGGTAAGTATTATCATCTCCATTGAAAAGACAAAAACTCAGAGAGGTTCAGTAACTTGCTCACGGCCACACAGTAGCTGAGCAAGGATTACAACCCCTTTTGGTCTGATTTCAAAGCTTAAGTGAGATTAAAAGAAATAACACATGCAAAGCTTCTAGCACTATTGCTGGTATAGAGCAGACATTTACTAGGTGGTCAGTACAATGTTTCTGACGTTCCCTTGCCCAGAGTTTAAATTCTGGTCTTTGATCTGCTTGACTACTTATAGATTCCTTTCTATGAAAAGGTGCACATTTCAATTGAAAGATGCAATGCAAACACCACCTGTGTCCTTATTGCTGGGGCTCTGAGTCACTAGGAAACGATTTCTGTTTCCTTCTGGCAGTATCATTTGTTCTCACATGTATCAGCAGAAGTAGGTACATGGCATGTTTGATGAGCCTTGGCAGCTACTGTCACGTCTCAGATACACTTCTTGAGAAACCATGCGGCTTCCTCGGGATAGGCACCTGCTACCCAGCAACTGGTAGGTCCCTGCACTCAGGGATGCTTATTAAATGGCTGGGGCCTATCTTGAACCCCTGTTCCAACAATTCTCTGTATAGTTTGGCTGACCCTTAATTGTTACCCCTCCCACTTTCCTCCACTAAGCAGGGGCTGCGGGACCTCCTCAGAAGCCGACAGGGGTAGGAACTAGAGAAAATTTTAAATTCCTAAATCCTCAGAGGGACTCACTAATAGATTATCTTGCATGGTAGAGTCTAGGGTCAGTGAGGAGTAGCATGCAGGATGAATAAGAGAGGTGAAGGAGAGGGAGGAATTGAAGGCGTCCTCCAGAGACTGGGAGCACCTGAGGCCTGGCCTCTCAGAGCTTTTTCTGCCATGACTCTCAATACTTCTCTACTCTGTAGCCTCTTTATCCCTCCCTGAGATTATATCCACCCCCTACCCTCAGCTTCTTAACCTTCGCCCACCACTCTCTGCCCAAATGCAGCTTCAGCTTGTAGTGACTTATTTTTGTCTCTAGAGGGAGGCAATAGCATCAGGGAGGAAAGGGCACAGATTGGGGTCTTCTCTTACTTTACCAAAGGGTAGATTTTATTTTCCTTTAACTGCGAATAGGTAAATAACAACTAATTGGAACAGTATTTTAGGTGCTGCAGAATATATCTCAGAGAAACATCATCGCTCCCCTCATCTACCCCCCAACCTTGGTGGCTGCTAGAAGAAGGGTGGCCTTGGGAGCCCCTCCTAATTTCTAGGTTAGAGGTAGAAAACAAAAACAAAAACAAAAAAACAAAACAGAAGTCGTGGGGGCAGTTTAGCCAAGGAATATTTATGCTGTCTTTCTCTTGGGTACTATGGCACACATTTAAGAGACAGGGTCTGGACTGGGTGTGAAGTGAGGGTTGGGGAGCTCAGTCCATAGTTGGGGTGGGAGGAAGTCTAGATGCTGAGCAGGTAGTTTGAAACTTTCCTGTATGGAGTATTACGTCTGAAACGTTGGTTTCATTAACACTGCCAGGAGAAACTGCAGAGTGAGAATTGGACTTAGGATCCAGTTCTTCCGGGCTGCATTAGGCTGATAAAAACATCACCCTAAAAGAAGAGGGGCTATTTCAAGAGTGTCAGACACAATAGTAATGAGGAAAATTGGCTTAGTCAGTCAGCTTCAGTACCTGAACACTCCGGTTGAGACACTCTGGGCTATATGGGCAGGGCGTGAGTAAAGCAAGAGAGGGAATTAGCCTTTTCTTGAACATTTATTAGACATGTTAGACATTTGGCTGACACTTTCCATATTTTACCTCCTTGTCATCTGAACATGTCTAAGGCAGGTGTTAACAGCTCCAATCTAAAGATGAGAAAACTGAGGTTCTGAGAGATGAAGTAACCTTCCCAAGATCACATAGCAAGTAAGTGATGGAGCTGGGATACAAACTCAAAGTTGTCTGAAGGTCCTCATCTTTAAAGGGTTTTACTCACATTTTTCTTGTGAAAACCAAGGTCTCCCTCTTCAATAAAATTCACATTTTGGTTCCTTGCCTGTAATGGGGGTTATTAAAGCATCTTGGAGCTTTTTAGCTTCTTCAAAGTTGAAGTTTGTTCCCCATTTCACAGGTAAGAGTACTGGACTGGAGCGAACCAGACAGTCTTCATGAATTCAGGTGGGACTTACACAAAGGAATTTAGATAGGTGGTCCAGTGGTTGAGTGTATGTGTGTAGGGGCAGGAGGCAGAGGCCTCACAGGATCGACTGTGAGGAAGCGGAAGTGGAGCTGGTATATTCAGAGGAGAGTGAGGAGGTGTCAGACTGGCCCACAAAGCAGCAGGAAAGCCAAGTGCCTGAGACCAGATGCTGGGAGACACCAAAGTTTGCATGAACTTCTGGTACAGATTTACCAAGGGGCTTCAGCTACTCTGTGCCCTGTGTGACTTACACTAGCCTCTCTAGCAACCCCCACCCTGCACTTTAAAAAAAAAAGACTTTCTGGCTATGTAGTAGTTTAGGCAATGCTTTTCCTGCCCACCCAGGATGAGGTGCTGACCCAGGCCCAGCTGGGGGTGAAGCTTTACTGATGTTACAGCTGCTTCTCGTCTGCACGCCAGGCTCATTTGTGCCAGTTGAAAGGGCACAATAATAACAGTAGCAATTTAAATCGTGTTCCTCGCTTTCTGCTTTCCCCCCTGAAAAGTGGCGAAGTGACTCACCACTGTTGAATTGTCTCTCTCTATCCACTCCCTGACCTCTTTGCGGCAGTCTAGGCTGGTTCCCTGGGGGCTGAGCTGGAAGTCTGTTCTTCCAGCGGCCCTTTAGCTGTGACAGAGCCACCCCCCCAATAAATGTGTTCCCCCAAAATGCGATGTATTGTTTTAATTTGAAATTCTCAGATGAGGCTGCTTGGAAGGCATTAGAGCAGCATGAACCCATTAGGTAAGCACAGTTCTCCCCTCCAAACATGAATAATACAAAATGGGACCCATTCAGGAATCTTTTGAGGGGGCTCTGCTTGTTTTTCTATATGCAGTTTCATATGGAGATGACTGGTCTGCTTGAAATTTACTACATACCAACTTCTGGTGGTAATGCCATAAAAATAGGTCCAGGGGAGCTGTGAAATCATTCCCTTACTCCATCCTGACCCCTCACCCCCATCCCCATCCACACCCAATTCCCCTGACCCTATGGCTAGAAAATGCTCATTCTCTGCTCTTTCTTTCAGCACCAGCCTAAGGAGAGCTCCCAGAACTGGAGGTGGTGAGGTGCTTATGAGCCTAGAGTAATTAAAGATTTTGAGGTGTCAACAAAGCAGGTAATTAGGTGGAGAAGGTATCAGCTGTCTGAGAGACAAAGAAAGTAATTATGCTGAGCACTCTTGGCGCTGTCAGTAAACTCCAAAGAAAGATTTGTTGGGAAGTGATACTGTTTGATAGAGACTTCAATGCCTAGCAGAAATGAGGGACTCTTGGTGAGGCTGCCTGGAACAGGAGAAAGGTTTAGGGAGCTTGGCAAACCTGGATTCAAATACCAGCTCTGCCTCCCACTGGCTGTGTGACCCTGGAGAAGTTACTTAACTCCTCTGAGTTCGATTTGTGATGTGCAAAATATTGATAAGTCATAGCTCTAATTACCTCATTAGGTCATTGTGAAGACTCAAGGAGATAATGCATGTAACAGCACTAGCACAATGCCTGGTATACAATAAGTGCTTAATAAATGGTAACATTATTATCATGATCACTAGTATTATTCTTACTATATACCAGGCATTCTCTACAGGAGCCCAGAGTTTAAAAGGAGAGACAAATAATCACAGTTATGTATGTTCGTGTCATGAGAAGTATGAAGAGGGTAACTATGATGGCTCAAAGGAGGGAGCCCTCAACTGGGAGGGAGGGGTACAGAAAAGCAGAGAAAGTTTTGTGACTCCTGAGTTAGGTCTTAAAAAAATAAGTAGGAGTTTGTCACGAGGCCCAGGGGGAAAGGGATTCCAGGCAAGTGTATCTGCCCACACAAAGCGAAAGAGGTGTGAAACAGCCAAGCCTTGAGCTAATAGTTGGGCTTTGCTGGGCACGAACTGGGATCTCCTGGGGGAGGGGGGGAATCAGTGACCAAGAATCTTTCCAGTTTATTCCCACCAGCCCCTGAACCGCGCCTTAGGCGCCCTACCTGGCCAATCACGTGCGACGCCCTCCTCTTCTTTCCTCTAAGCAGTCAGGTAAGCTCACACCCAGCCCCCAGCGGGCCTGGTGCGCACAGCGGGGGGTCGGCGGACCCAGACCCGGCAGATCAGGCCAAGGGGAGACTGTGCCCAGGTCGCGGGCCCCTATCTCCTTCCTCGTCCCAGTCCTGGTGCAAAGCCCCCCTCCACCCCCAATTTTAAAAAAAACTGCCAAGCACACAGCCACTTGGGTTCTTTAGACAACCCCGTGCTCTTTCACACACCACACCCGTAAACTCACGCCGCGACCCCCCTCCAAGAGACACACGGTCTTCAGCCCTCCATCCTAGCACATACATTGGCTGCATGCGTCCCCACCACACACATGAATACATCACACTCAAACACACACGGACATTGCACCCTCACACACACAAACCTTTGAGCACACACGCCTTAAGTAAGCTCACATATAAAGACACCTTGCTCACAAACACACACAGTACACACAACCACCGCCCGTAAGCCCACATTGACACAGCACAGCTAAGGGTAAACACACACCAAACAAATATATACACACAAGCTTCAACGGGCACACACACATACACACACTGCATACACATGCACACTACAGCACGACCACAAACCCCGGCAGAAACATACATCGAACACACCCATATCCAGACCGCACCCACATAGTCACACTGTCATCGGGCAGAAACATACAACCTACAAACGTGCACACACAAACACCGCACAAACACACGCTCCACGTCCGAGCGCAAACCAAATACACTTCACACCCAGCACTCGGACTAAAACATGCAACACGCACACACACCCCCACACCCAGCCACACACGTAACTCACAGGCAAACCGCACTTGCGCGCGCGCACACACGCGTACATGCATACATACATACACATACAGCCCGCCCCCTCCTTCCCTCAGGGCGGAAGAGAAGGGGGCGAGGATGGGAGGAGGGGGAAGAAAGGAGGGGGGGATGGGCGGGCGAGGCGCTGCGAGCAGAGACGCTCTTTTCCCTTTGACCTGGGGTGTTGTTCCCATTAACCCGCCTGTTCCCCATTCCCGAGCAAAGGGAGTGAGTGAGTTGGGTCCAGACGGGAACCAGTCAGAACCAGGGAAAACTGGAAGGGCTGGGGAATCCGCCGGCGGGCGGAGGGCACGTGAGCTCCAGCCGGGACCCTGCCGGAGGCTCCTCCCCCCAGCAGCCTCCCTCTCAGACCCCTTCGCAGCTTTGACCTCTGCTCCCCACCGCGGGGGGAGGTGGTGGAGGGGGTGGGGTGCTTCTTCCTCTCCTACCCGAGAGAGTGAACAACTGTTAGGGGTGGAAAGCTTTACTGGTTTCAAGAAGTAAGGAGTTTAGATCTGCAGAAAAGCTTTTTGCGAAACCTGTTCTAATCTAGTTTGAAGACGTCTCCTAATAGAGAGCTCACTATTTTGCAAAGCAACTAATTTTTACATAAAAGGCAATGGCTATTAGAAATCACCGACACCGCGCTGGACACACAGTAGGGCGTTATAAATGTTCCTCCTTCCCGCTTTTGTCAACAAATCTGGCAGGGCTGTCTGCAGCCCAGCACCAGCCCGCGACAGCTCTGGGGCAGTCGGTGAGCTTTTTCTAGCACACAAGCCCCTGGAGAACAGCCGCCTTGGCCAGGGAGCCATCGGCGGCAGGGGGCGGTAGTGTCGCTTAGGGTGCTTTGCACGTCTGGCGGCATAGCCCCCGCGGGACAGTCTGAGGTCCCCTTCCTCTGTGGCGGGCTACAGGGGTCACTCTAGAATACTCCGCGGCCAGATGAACATCTGGCTCCTGTCCTCCGCCTGCCCCCTTTCTGTAGAGATGGACAGCGGGTGAAGGAGAGGAGGAGGAAGAGGACTTCCGCCTGAGGCGGCGCATTGTGTAAAGCGCCTTGCGGTGCAAAGTGCACAAGCTTCGGAGTCGGTACAGGTTCGAATCCCAGCTCTACCACTTCGCAGCTGACTACCTTGGCAGGTCACTGTCTTAAGTTGCGGGGTGGCTGTGAAATTTAAAGGAGGAAATATATGTAAAGTGCTAATTCCAGTTAAAATCCAAAGGATGTACATTCCCTTCCATTCCCTCTCCCTAACCCTCACCAAGGATAAAGATTTGGGAGTTTGGGGAAGAGGGGGATCAGAGGCCAGAGATATGGCCACCAGGTAATGCCTCTAAGCCAGAAGATGGACAGAGGTTCAATTAGCGCTCAATTTCTTAAGCAATGTGCTGTATTTAAGGGAAATGCCTGCACCAGTGATTTTAGTGATGCCACTCACTAGCCACAAGACATTTCAGTTCACAGCCCCAGTCCTTGGGGCTGCAGTGAGGCCACTCTGCCCATCACCTCACCTCTCACAGGGATTTCCTAAATCATTCCCACCCCCACCCCGAATTCTTCTCCCCATTTCCAGGTTGCTGAGTTATTTTTTCATTGTAGTGAACACTCATTGGATGCCAGGGACATCTTCTCTTACCTTATGCTTTGCCAGTGCCTAGCACAGTGCCAGATACAGCACAGGCTGTATACATGCAGCAAAGTGATGCCCTGGGTGAAATCCCTTGGAAACACTGAGACTTAAGGGCACAAAAGGAGTTATCATAAGGAATTGAGAGAAAGGATTCCAATAGCAGCACCCCAGGCACTGTCAGGATGGAGGGCAGTGGCTTTTGAATAGGGGGCTATTCCATTCCTCCTCAAAGCCCTCCAGCCCTAAGCTTCCCTGGAAGGGGGTTGTCTCACTGTGGCTGAGGCTTCTGCAGTCAATTAAGAAGAGAGCCTCTTTCCTGGAGGGCAGAGGCCCTGGCCAGCTAGAGGGTGAGTCACTATCTCAGAGTTGGGCAGCAGAGGTGGCACTAAGGTGACAATGAATTAGTCCAAGATGGCAAGGGGATATTACCTGAGTGATGATCTGGAGGAGGATAAAGCAGAAGCCTGAGCCCTTGAGGCTGGGATTAAGTGGTAGAATGTCTATATGCTTAAACATAGCACCTAACCCACCTCCACACTTCTACCCCTTCAAGTCCCAAAGCGTAGCCAGGCAGCTTCTTAGAGGAGGAAGTGGCGTGGAAATCATCCTTTGGGAGACCTGGGTTCCAATCCTGACTTGGATACTTGCTGTATAACCTTGGGCAAGCCCTTTTCCTTCCTGTTCTCAACACCAGAAGGAAGTTAAGTGGGCAAGGGGCTCTGTGCTGGGCCCTGTGCTAAGTATTTTACCAGTGTTATTTCACACACTGTTCCCCATAGTGCTATGTGGTGAGCATTTATTCCGCTATTTTGCAGTTGAGAAAACTGAGGCTGAGTGATATTCAATCATCTACTTTCTAATATATCGTGCAGTCTTTATGTATTTATGTTACCAAGGCAATCACTGTAACTCAAGCCAATAACCTGCCAGTCCTCTGCCTAAATTGGCTCCTTATGCACTCAGGTTCATATCATGTCTCCTGGCTGCCCCCAACGCCAACCCGTGTTGCTTTCAAGGCAGTTGGCTACCTGGGTGGGTTTCTCTTCGGTGACACCCACCTACCCCCAATTCAGATCTTTCCCTGGCATATCAGCATAAGATCCCACATTAGAAAGCAAGCATCACCAGAAAGATGCACCCCAGTATCAGTCCCTTATCACAAGGGTGGGGGATCTGGCTGCAAGATGTTGCAGTGAGGAAGGGGAGCAGAGCTGCCAGGGCCAGAAGGAGGGGCTGCATAAAAAACCAAGAGGAGAGAGAGAGAGAACGCCAGGGACAAATTGGACCATCCTCAAACTGCTGCTCCCTCCCTTTCCCCCCCTCTCCTGTTCTGGTGCTCTAGAATGTATAAAGGGGCAGCACCCAGCCCATTTTCAGCAGGTGGAGAGGGAGAGATCCTGTCCTTCAAAGGAAGGGAAAACCACCCTGAGCATTCAAATTACATTCCTGTGTCGGGTAAGATTTATTTAATTCCTGAGGGGTGGGGGTAGGAAAGAGGAGCAGGGGAAGAGGGCGCCTCCTTGATAGTGCTGGTGCCCAGGTGGTACTTTTAGTGAAAAGAGCGCCACCCATGCTGCTGTCAGAGCCAGAAGCTCTCTCCCTTTGCTAGGAGTCAAGAGACACTTGCCACTGGGCTTCTGGATCTCATTTCTAAGCCAGATCCCTATAAGCCACATCTCTGAGCCTTTGGGGAATAGGTCCATGTCTTCCTTGGCTACCTCAGTACCCATGTATGCCTGGGGTCAGCAACTGCCCTCTGTCCTTCCCCCTCCCCTTCTTTCCTCCTCTCCTTTGCCTAGGCTCTGCTCCTTCTTCCTTCTTGCTGGGCTAAACTAGAGTCTCTGACATTCTTGATTCTCTTCTCCTCTTTCTTTTCCATCCAGTCAACAACACTCTCCGTTCATCCATTTACTTCATCCAGGAGAGGAGAAAATTCAACTGGGAGGGAGTGTAATTGTGTATTTGAAATTCTCCCCACTTGAGATCTTGCGCTTATAACCCCGTATTGCCCTTCTTGCGTCAGATGAGAATATTTTGTGCTTGTGAATAATACATTTTTGCTTGGCTGAATAGTGATTTGAATATATGATTGTTGAGCTGCAGATTAGAGGAAGGCATTTTTGGAAGCAGTATTAGAAGGTAAGATGGTTTGGGCAGGTGTGAATGGCCTTCTGACTTCTCCAGGTGCCAAGAAGATAGAAAAAGAAAGATGAAGACTATAGTAGTGTGTGTGTGTGTGTGTGTGTGTTGGGGGTGGGCTACTGAGACCGTTCTCATCCAGATAGGTAGAGGAATTCTGTTTGCTCTTGTTGTTCATTGAACTCTGAACCAAATGATCTTCCTTGTCTCTGAGTTTGGAAGATCAGAGGCCCTGGACAAGATGGTGAACAAGCAGCAGGAAGGGTGAGGCAAGGAGGGGCAGGCAGTTGTTCCTTGTGCAGTCCTTGTGTGCAAAGGGATGCCACCTGCCCTTCAATGCCCTACTAGTCAGGGCAGAAGGGAAGTGATGAGGGGTAACAAAAAGTGTGCTGAGCAGGGTTCCAGGAGTTTGGGGCCTTCCTTTTGGCTCTGCCAGTAATTAGCTCAATGACCTTTGGTAAATTTCTTATCCATCTGAACCTCCACCTCTGCCTTTCCTTCACTTGTAATGTGAGATTGTGCGGCATGGCCAACGGAAGAGAAAGGGAGCCCTCAAAGGAAGGGACCCTTGGGCTGAATCTTGAAAGAGAAATCAGCTTTGAATAAAGGGAGAGATGATTGTGGGGTATGATGAGAGACAGTGGGAGTAGCCCCGGGAATTTAGCAAACAGGTATGCGTAAGGCACTGAGTTGGCTGCTGCGTAGAAAATTGCTATGAATCAGCTCCTGCCCCACCGCGGGAGCTTCAGAGAGAGAGAGAGAGAGTGAGGGAATCTGCGTGGCAGAGCTAAGCGCTCACAGTGCCTGCAGCTCGTCCCAGGACGGGTCGTAGTCGCGCCGCAGGACTGACCAGCGGGTCACGCAGCCATTTATTCCCTGGCCGGACCAAGAGAGTCGCCAAGAGGTAGTGCAGGGGCAGGACTCCAGAGGCCTGAGTGCAGCCCCTCGAGGGGCTGAGTGGGAGGTGAGTGCACTCCAAGCGGAGCGCCCGACGTGCGGGAGGGAGAGGAAGCCTGCGGGTCCTGGACTAGATGCCCAGCTTTTCGCGTTCAATGGCTCAAACGTGGAGCACGCAAGAAAGATTGCATTTTTCAAATTCTCGGCAGCGGCAAGCAGCAAGAGTGGTTTTGGCGCGCGGCGGGGCTTTGCTTAACTTTGCAGGTTCTGCGCGCTCTTGAGCCACGTAGGGGCGAGACGCAAGGGGCGCAACCCCGCCTGACCACGCTCCGCAGCGGCAACCTGTGGCCTGGGACAACCCTTCGAGGGGAGGGCGCAAAGTCTTGGCTGGCCGGTTCCTGTCCCTTTCCCCCTCACCCTGCTCCCCCTGCCTTCACCTTCACCTAGCTCTGGGTAGAGGGCAGACTACCGGGCTAGGGCTCCATTAGGGAGGGACAGGGAGACCAGCTTAGACCCATTCTCCACTCTGGCGCCCAGAAACCTGCAGCGGGGGGGCAGGGATGCTCTCTCTTTCCAGCTGTGGACAGTGGCCACAGCGTGGCCCTGTGTCCTGGAGGTGGCTAAGTCCTGTAGAAGAATCAAGGACTAGGCAGAAGTGAGGACTGTGTCTCTACCGTGTTCTTAGATAAACCGGATAATAATAAATGACACTGGCTGTGTTTTGGGGCTGGGAGATGCTCACAGACTTGCCCAAGGCCACTCAGCTGCTTAGTAACTAGGCAGACCTCCTGACTCCTGGTCTAGGGTTTTTGTTTGTTTGTTTTTTTCTTTTTTGCACTGCGTCATAGCCAAGACAGTGGTCTAATTTTGAAGGAGGATAGATACAGGTAGGTAGACATTGATTATTTTTTAAAAATACATTTATTTAAACGTAGTTTTAAAATACCATTCCTATCATAAAAACTATCAGGAAAACATCTCCCACAGCCCCAATTCCCTATGACAGCCATTCAGACAGGGTTTTGAAAAAGAAAACTGCAGAAAATTGAATGCTTCTTGGGGGAGATACAATCAAAGGAGAAGGGAAGCAGGTGGGAGTGGGGGAACAAAGGTGAAAGAGAGGTAGCTCTCAGCACAGATTTGAAGAACAACTTTATTCTGAAGGTTTCCTTGACAGATCTCTGTCCAGATGGTTTGGGGAAGTGTCCCTACTGGTCTTTCCTCTCTCGTGCCCACTCTGTAGAAACCCCAGCTGTGGTCTAGAGGGGCAAATGTTTGATGGTTCTTTTTTTTTTTTTTTTTTTTTTTTTTTTGGGGTGGCCTCTCCCGTTGCGGAGCACAGGCTCCGGACGCTCAGGCTCAGCGGCCATGGCTCAGGGGCCCAGCCGCTCTGTGGCATGTGGGATCTTCCCGGACCGGGGCACGAACCCATATCCCCTGTATCAGCAGGCAGACTCTCAACCACTGCGCCACCAGGGAAGCCCTGATGGTTCTTTCTTTAATTCAGAGTCTCCTCCTTCCCTCTGTTGTAGCAAATACATTGGGTAAGTCTATTCTGTGTGTGTGTGTGTGTGTGTGTGTGTGTGTGTGTGTGTGTGTAAATGCATGTGTGAGAACGCATGAGGATGTGTGTGTGTGTATGTTTGTGAGAGGAAATGTGTGTGTCTGAAAGGGAATATGTCTTAAAGAAGGGGGCTTGGGACCAGGGGAGTTGAGCAGATGGGAAAAATGAATCAGAGTTTACCGAATGCATACTATAAACCTGCAGCTGAATAAGGGTCTGAGTAGTGCTGGTGGACCTGAAGAAATAGTCAATTCTTAACATTCCTTAAAGGAACAAAGGAGAGGTAATGTATTTAAATGAGGGCAGGGAAGGATGATGTTAGACCCATGTCAGACTCTTGACATTTATGTGACCTCCAACTAGGCTGTAAGACCCCAAGGACAGGAACTGGGACTTTCCACTCCAGAGGGCTCCCCCCTTTCCTCCACCATCCCTAACATGGATGGCTTGCACATTGTGCTGAGGAAACCAAAGGTAGGGACTAAATCCCTTTTGTGGGCCAACTAACTTTTTTCTACATTTCAGAGCCTAGACTGATGCCCCCACAACCCCCACCGTTAGTTGTCTTGCATTCCTGATCATGAAAGACCCAGTGAAGAAACAGTTCAACTCATCCCCTCTGAAAGTGAGATACCTGCTGACAGGATGTGGTACCCACTTTTACCTTCTATGGATGGTACAAGGGCATTCTTCAATGGGGGCACTGTCTGCTTCATTCCAGATAGCAGCACTTCTTCTCAGTCTTCCTTTCAAATATGACTCTCAGGTATTTGGCGGGGGGGGGGCAATTCCTCACCTTGGTACAGCACTGTACCCTTTGGAGGATTCTTTCATGTCACCCTGTCTTTTATTTAATCTTTACCATAGCCACACCTCAGAGATATCATGGTTGTTACTTTGTAAGGTGATGGAACTGAGGCTCACAAAAGTGAGATAATTAGCTCTAAGTGACTTGGTTGGTGAGTGTGTGAACTTACAGGTGGTAAGGCTGGGATTTGAACCCAAGTCCTAGTCCATAACTCAGGACCTTTTCAGGATGCCATGCTGTCAGCTTGGGGAGTGGGCTGAGGCAAGAGACGTGATGGGAGGAATACATAGTGCTTTTGATGCTTTTCTCTTCTATTCACTCCTCTTCTCTACCTTTCATAATAGTGTTTTTCAAAACCATGTATATCTGTATCTTTCTATCTATCATTACCTACCTATCTTATTTACCTATCATATCTTTCTTCTTCTTCTTTTTCTTCTTCTTCTTCTGTCTATCTATCTATCTGTCTATCTATCCTGTCTAGCAATCATCTACCTTCATTCCCATTTCCCAAGAATAGTGTGTATAAAGAAAGACCTCAAAATCTAGCCATCTCCTTAGGAAAGAAAATAATCTTGACTCAGGCCATCCCAGTTCCAGGCAGCTGTGGTTTGGTGGGAAGGGCAAGACCAGGCCTGGGGATAATCTAGTTCCCAGATTGTATTTTTTCATGGCATGTTAGTGCAACTTCAGTTAAGTTACAACCTCTCTGGAGTCCTAGTTTGTTGTTATCTGTAAAATGGGAACATAACACCAAACCTACCTCCTTCCCAGGGGTTGTTGTGAGAATAAAGTGGCATGATTCATTTATCCATGAATCACAAATAGCTGTTTTAATTACAAGACCTTTATATTCTCTCAAAACTGTCAAGAGTTTATAATCCTATGATTACCCAACAAACACATTGAACACCTACTGTGTGCTAGGACCTGGAAATAATGGACATGTGGAAAGCTTTTGAGAACATGAAAAGCACAACAAAAATTAGACATTAAAAATTACCTTCTATTGATGGAACATCTTATTTTTTTTAATTTTTCTGCCACAACGTAATAGAAGCAGCAACTGAAAGGGAAAAAAGAGGTAACGGGTGACACAGCTTGTGATGCCAGCGCTATTATGCACTCTGACACGTACTGCAGATAATACTGAGAATATCAATATCTTGTTGTACCTTCAGATGTGACCTCCCTTGGTTACACTTTTTGATACCAGAACTTTTCTGAATGTATTTTAACAGTACTACCTTTGGTTTATGAGCTTCTGTTATGGTATGATGGACTGACTCACGTATTGAAGAATGCTGCCCCCAAATTTAATTATTTTGGGGCATTACACCGCATAGGGTAAAATGAGCCATTTTGTTCATCACGACTGCAGCCTTTTCTGAAATGGAGGTTATGGGATAGCAACTTAAAGGCTAACTCATTAATGCTCAGGGACGAATGAGGTAATGTGACAGCAGACCAAATTGGTGCCTGAATGTTTTCATCTACAGACCTGTATCTCTTTCCCATGTTGTGATATGTTAATGTGGATGTCTTTATCCATTGTCACTGCCTGTAGACATTTGAATACCGTAGATGCAATACCTTTTGGGCACTCAGCCCTGCACACTATCAATTTCTCAAAGTCCAAATTCTCTCAACGGCTAGAAGCAAAATTCTGATGGTGCCATAAAGTGCCTAATTTATTAGGATTCTATCAATGGCATCAGTGCAGTCCTGCTTTTCTCTCAGAGGTGTTTACTAGTTAGCACTGCACCACCCCTAACTATTTAATGGGGGCAATGGAGTAAATTAGTCCTCCAAATTGTGAAGGCTGTGGATTTATGCCTAGCTGAAACATTTCTGTCCTCACAATGTCGAAGAGGGTGACGTTTCTGATGTTAATTTGTTTCTCCATCTGTGCCATGCGTTTCAGGAGGACGTGAGGAACAAGCTTGATGCCACTCATGTGTGTTTTCCCTCTTCGTATTGCTGGAGAGTTGATCTGGTTGTGCCTCTACTCTTTGTTGAAATTCTCTCCCTTGGTAGCTGCTAATATCCTAGCCCCTTTACTGATCCAAATGAAATTATATGTTATTTTGCTAGTGACGATGTGAAATTGGATGGTTTAAAAGATAGATAAATTTTTGAGACTTGCAAGCATTTTACTAATCTGAATAATAGCATTTTAAAAATGGACCTATGCAGTTAGTTTTTCTAAATTTTATAAGATAATTTTTTATACTTGACCCTGATGTCATTGGAGATTGAAGAAGAAAGATTTATTCACAACGATCTCCCAAGATCCTTTTACCCATTTTAATTTAATTCAAATTTAGCAGAGATTGAACTAAGTCAGATGCATTGATACAAATTCTAATTTTATGTAATTACTTTTGAAACCTGATATTTTCTGGTAAAGTCAGGCCCTCTGCAAAGAACCTTCAATATCAATGTGTTTATTAAAAGCCAATGCTAAATATCACATGTACATTATTCATTTAATTCTTACACAGTTGGTGAAATGGATACTGGATCATTTCCCCATTTTATAGAGGAAGCCACTGAAGCTCAGGATTCAACAAACTTTCCTAAGCTCACACAGCTAAGAAATCACAAAGCTTGGCTTTGAACTCAGTTCTGTTTAGCTCTGACTCCAGGGACCATTACAGATATTTGTCTAAGGAGATTGTTTTTGCAAATGTGTTGAATTCTATGCTGAAATTAGAGGGCTTACTTTCCTCTTCCTTCTTCCTTTTTGATGCCATGGTCACTTCAGGCCAATGCCAGGGCATGCTGAGGGGGAAGGGGAAGACACTTGGGAGCAAGAGAGGTCTCTTAGCACCTTGTTCTCTGTGAGGAGCCTCCTTTTGTGATCAGCTCATAGTGTTGAAGCCTAGTTATTGGTCCCCCCTCCCCAACCTGCTCATCTGCTTCTTATCTAGGCACACTGGACTTCCTAATTCTGCTTCTGTCTGGTATTCTACTGGTGCCTTGAGAGTATTGAAGGCAAGCAAGACAGTGTCAATTTTGCTGGCAGAATTTTGGCATATGATTGCTCTTAAGTTTAGCCCTGTATCTTTGAGCAGGAGGCAATGACAAACAGTTTATTCTAAGGCCTTTGATTTCCTTTGGAATTGTAAGCATCTAGGCTGACTCATCTCTCAAAGGCTTCTCTCTCTCTCTCTCTCTCTCTTTTGGCTGACGTTGTTTTGAGGTTCTCTTATTTGTTCTCACCTTATTTTGGGGGGAGAAGAGGGATTGATTTTCATCTTGATTTTTGGGTGAAAGAACCAGCTATATACTCTTTGGATGACCAGATTGTAACCCTTGGCAAGAAGAAATAGCTGCAACTCCAGAACAGGTACAAAAATGTCTAAATTGGGGTAAAGGGAAAGAGGGAGCCATGTAAAAAAAAATAATCCAGAGCTAGGCTGTGTGTGTCAGAATGAGACCCTTGGCTAATAGATTTTGGACCTGCCATTGTGAATGGGGGATTGCTGGCTGCTTAGTTTGGGACTGTGGTTAGGTTCTCTGCATGTGCCTTTGGTTAAGATGGTCATTTTGTGGATGCAGTTTGGTGGTTGGGCTTAGGTGTTTACTCTGGGTCCAGGGGATATTGATTTTCCGTTGAAGGGACTTTAAAAAATATGTATGCTAAGAATTTTCCTCTTAGCTCAGTTCAAAAGGCATAGAAATACTCCTCATCCTATCTCATACTGAACTTCAGTTATCCGGCAAGTGTTTATTTCTGACATGTGTGACTTTGGCCATTAAGGAAAGTGGGCAAAAGAGGATTTTGGAAACAAAAGAAGTGAGGGATTTTTTTTGACAGAGCTCATTTATATAGATTATTGGATGATAAACTTCTACCTACCTTTTCTCTGTCAAAGCCACATTACCTGATCTTTGGAGTTTAAGCACCCCCCCCAATAATATATAGAATATTATCATAAAACTCCATGGGCAAGGGGAGCTCAGAAAAGTAGCATGTGACCACTTCCCATCTTGCCAAAAGGTTTAGTTCCCCATGTCCTGAATTATCTTCTCTTAGGAAGAAGCATCCACACACTCACCCAAACCATAAACTTCGGAGCTATCCTTTCCATTACAATAAAAAATTTTCTCTAAGTCCTGTCAGTTATACCCATAAAATCCATCTCCTGCTCCAGCCCCATTGATACTGACTTGTGTCAGCATCTCTTGCCTCTTGGCTGATCTACCTACTTCTACCCAAACCAGGTTTTTCACTGCTCTGCGATTTTTCCAAGCTGCAGCTCTGACTCTGTCACTTCCCACTTAAAACCCTGAAGTAGTTCCCTATTGCCTTCAGGAGAAAGTCCAGCTCCTTAACATGGCTTATAGGGCCATTCATGACCTCATTCCTGCCTATCCAGATTTATCTCCTTCCATCCTCTTTATACAGCTTTAAGAATATAACAACCTCTCTCCCATCTCTTTGCCTTTGCACAAGCTGTTCTCTCTTTCTGGACACTCCCCCCTCCCTGTCTCCAGGCAGACTTAGATGTTTCCTCCTTTCTGCTTTCACAGTAGTTTGTTTATATCTTGGGCAATTGACTTATCACAAGGTTTTGTAAATTGTTGTTAACCTGTGTATCTCCTTCACTGCACTGTTAAATTCTCTATGAAAAAAGTATTTATTATTTTGCTCATATTTGAATCTTTAGTGCCTGGCACAAAGTAGACAGTTAATGCAGGTTTCTTTCCTTTCTTTTTTAAAAAATGCATACATGAAAGAACAAATTAATAATAGAGGTGAGGATGTGCAGGATAGGATGCTGTGTGGGGTGCAGGGAGATCCCCACTGGGGTATCCTGTGCAACCTGGGAGCAGTTTGAGATAGTGGGCACCATGGAGAAGGGATATGTAAAAGAGGTTTGCCAATACACCAAGAAACTTCACTATACCAATCCTGTATAGAGAGTCTCATTAGAAATGGCCTGGAAATGATGTTTGTTTCGGTACAAACTGATGTTGTTGTTTTTTTCAGGAAAAAATAACATAATCAAGTTGCACAATTTTGGGTAAATAGATAAAAGGCAAACCAAATCCCACTATTTGATACAGACACCATCAGTAATTGGGTGCATTTCTCTCAGTCTTTTATTTCTTTGCATGTTTTTCTTCACATAGTTGTAATCATAATTAATACAATTCTGTATTTTATATTTGTTGTTTAAAAGCTCCCATCCCTTTAATGATTGCATAATTTTCCATATTGTGGCTATTCCATAATTTATATAACTAGTCTTGTTGCTGGGCTAGCTTTTTTCCCTTAATTTTTTACTGTTATGGTTCATGTACATATGGTTTTTCCTGTCTGTAGGAAGATTTCATTAGGATGGATTCCTAGAAGGGGAATTACTGGGTCAAAGGGCCTGGGGATGATTTTTGGCTTCAGACTCACGTGTCCAGTTTGCTTTCTGGAAGAGTTGTACAAAATTTACAGAGCTCCTAACCTAGATGAATGTGCCCATTTCACCCAAACTGGACAGCATCAAGCATTATTATTAAAAAATAAACTCCATCAATGTTCCTAATAATTAATGGAAAAATATTACCTTATTCTTATCTTAATGTGCATTTTAAACTTGTAAGGTTGGTTTTTTTTAAATATATTTTTTCCTTTTTGCCTAATTAGGTTTTCTCTTTTCTGGACTGTCGGTTCAGGGCTGGCTTTTTTTAAGTTGGATTTTTTTTTTTTTAATAAGCAGCCAGAGGCAGCTCTGCTTGAGGGTGAAGCCACCTCCCAGTTTCCCCTCCCCCTTTACCACCCTCCCCCCCCCATAGTTCCCTCCACCAGGTCTAGTGACAATTGGATGATGCAGTTCTGATAATCATCCGATTCCAGAATGGGTGGCTGCATTCCCTTTCTGAAGGCAGCAAGGACACTGTGCCCCAGAATCATGCCCCCTTTGCTGTTGTTGTCCGCCTTCATTTTTTTAGTGAACGTCCTGGGAGGAGCCCCAGGACACAACCAGGACCGCAGGACCAAGATGATCTCAATACACAGCCTCTCCGAGCTGGAGCGTCTGAAGCTGCAAGAGACTGCTTACCACGAACTCGTGGCCAGGCATTTCCTCTCTGAATTCAAACCTGAAAGAGGTGAGCAGTACCCCGGGATGTGGCATCCTCGCCTTCGGGCCGAGTGGACCCCCTGGGCGGAACGGGACGAATTGGGGGTCCAGGAGGGTGGGAGGGACTCTCCTCTGGTCTTGGACCTGGCCGGTTCTCCTGGATCCTGAGGAACTGAGGGAGTGGGAGTTGAAGGGTGTTTGGTGAATTGGGAAGAGGTAAAGATTAGTTGAGTTGGGTTGAAGCCTGGGGGCTTGAGAGGCAGTGAGTCAGGCAGATACCAGGGACAGACAGGTGAACAGAGGACAGGTGAAAAGACAGACGCACCAGGTGAGGTGCCAGAACAAGTCGGAATGAGATGGAAACGCAGAGGGACACTCAGAGAAGACTGGGACAGACAGAGACAGCGCGGTTGAGAGACGAAGAGTTAGAGGGAGATAGCGAGACAGTGAGAGAGAGACACGGGCCAATCCGGGCGAGTAGCGGGAGGGCGGGTGCGGGTGCGGGGGGCGGCGGCAGGAGGTGTGCTGGGAGCGAGCGGGACCCAGCGCAGGACGGGGGTCGAGCGCGCCAGTGGTCTCCGCGGTGCAGGCGCAGATTCTGCGACTGAGGGGAGGTGGGAGGGGGTCACGCGAGCCGAGGGTTGCCGCTGCAGTGATGAAAAGTGCAGGGGGCCGCAGGTTCGCCCGGCGCATCCTAAAAGGAGCGCAGCAAAGGGCGAGGAGACCCCGCGGGCAGCCGCCACTGCGGGGGTCGGAGTGCGGAGATAGCGGGTGTCACCGCTTCTCCCCCGGCCGCAGCGCGGGGAGCCGACGGCATCCCGGGAGCAAGCGCGCCGGCAGTAACTTAGCGACCCTTAGTAGCCGAGGCGCCGCAGGCAGAGCCCTCCCCTCGCCTGTTGCGCTGTCCCGCGGCCTCGGAGCCCCGGAATTTATGTTTTAAGCGTTGTGTTGAGATACTGCTGGTGCGTAACAAGATGCGCGCTGCGCACGCGGCGCCTTAGATGATCTGGTTTGGTTAAATTCTTGGAGTCTCATATGCGGTAGTTAGGATTGGTCTCGTTTTCAAATGGGGAAACTGAGGCTGAGTGAAAGCAAAACACTTTTGGGGGGCTGGACAGAGCTGTTTGCCCCTCTCCCCCAGTCTCTGTGGATCAATGCATTACGATGTTTTAGTCACTTATAAATCCTATTTGTATGAGAATGCGTGTGTTTTCTTTTTCTCTTCCCATAGCTCTACCTATTGACCGTCCAAACACCTTGGAGAAGTGGTTTCTGATTCTGAGAGGACAAGAGAGGGGTGAGGGTCTCTCATACTGTACTTTCCTTAGTAAAGAAATAGAATGCTGCACCCCTCCTGTACTGCGTCCCAGGCTACTGGAGACTGGGCGGTGCCCACTGCCCCTGGGGGGGACTCACCCCCCCCCTTCCAGAAACCCCGCAGGGGATGATTTCAGGAAATGGCGCACTAGCTGCAGGAGTGCTGGGCAGTCCCATCAGATATACCTAAGCTTTCTGCGTGAATCTACCCCAGACAGTTTGCCCAGAAGAAATTACCCTCATTGCTTCAAGGTGGTCACCCCCTGGCAGGAATTAAGGTGGAGACCCCGTCGGGGTAGTTGAGTGGAGCTGAGTCGTTCAGCCAGATCATCGCAGGGTCCCTTTGGCTCCCTCCCCAGGGAGGGGCGCTGCGGGTCTGGTGGGGTGGGGTTGGCTGGGGGCGGTTGCTTAGAGGAGTGCTACAGCCCCTGCAGTTCCTCCTGATTTAAGCGCTGCGGAGCGTTGACGTTTCTCATTCTTTCTCTCCCTGGCTCCCCAGCGGTATCACTTAAGACGTTTGGCATTCGACTGGAAGAGGTGCTGGTGAACGAGCTTACCCGCCGCAAGCAACTTGAACTGAGAGCCGCGATGCAGATTGAAGAAGCCACCCGTCAGGTTGCGGGCCGTCGTCGGGGAAACGTGGTGCAAAGGATGTTTGGCCGCATCAGGAGCTTTTTCAGTCGCAGGCGGGCTGAGCCCTCCTTGCCCCGGGAGTTTACTCGCCGTGGGCGTCGAGTGAGTTAAACCCTCCAGTTTTCAGGCAGGGACCCTTCTTGAAGTGTCCAGGGATGTGGGGCGGGAAGGTCAAGGCCTGTGTCCTCAGAGGGAAGGGGAGCTGAACAGAACGTGTTGGAGGGGTGTAATTGGCCTGCCACAGAGAGAATGTCTCCTGTTGTGAATGTGATGCAATCTTCAGGAAGGTCCGGAGTGACCCTCCTGCTCCCCCATTTTAACATAGTGGGGGTTTCTCCACAGGGTGCAGTCTCTGTGGATAGCCTGGCTGAACTGGAGGACGGGGCCCTGCTGCTGCAGACCCTGCAACTTTCCAAGACTTCCTTTCCAATTGGCCAGCGACTTCTGGGATCCAAAAGGAAAATGAGCCTCAATCCGATTGCTAAGCAAATCCCCCAGGTTGTTGAGGCTTGCTGCAGCTTCATTGAGAAACATGGTAAGGGGCCAAGAATGATGGTTAAATCAAGGTAGGAGGCAATTCAAGAGAAAGAACGGTGTTCTAGAGATGGGGAGAGGAAAGAGGTCAAGGGATGAAGGGCTTGAAACATTCCCCTGCCACCAGTTGGGGTTGGGATACAATGGGGGAGGAAAAGGGAAATGCTAGGGGTGGGGGCAGTGAGCACAGATACTTAGTTAGCATCCCCTGGTCTTTTCTTTCAGGCTTAAGCACAGTGGGGATTTTCACCCTGGAATATTCTGAGCAGACAGTGCGTAAGGTAAATCAGCTATGTTTATGCTTTTGTTCCTTCGGTGAGAAAAAACTGGTGGGGGTGGGGGCTCCCCCATAGACCTGAAGAGAATGTCATGCCTCGTGAAGGGAGCACAGTCTTCTTTCTAGCCCCCTAGGCACACCGTATAGCCAACTACCTCCACTGAAGCCTGAGACTTACTGAAGGAGTGGCCAGTAGGGAGCCTGTGATGGGCAGAGCAGCCACCGAATGTATTCTCTCTCTTTTTCTAGCTCCGTGAAGAATTTGATCAAGGTCTGGATGTAGTGCTGGATGACTCTCAGAATGTGCATGATGTGGCCGCACTCCTCAAGGAGTTTTTCCGTGATATGAAGGACTCTTTGCTGCCAGATGATCTGTACATGTCCTTCCTCCTGACAGCAAGTGAGTCTTCTGCTCTCCCTTGTTGGGCAAGGAAAGGAAATAGTACAGGGCATGTGGGGTTCTGGGGACAGAGCTCAGGCTGCAAGACCCCAAGGAACTAAGGCAAAATGAACACCAGAAGATGAAAACACCTCTCCAGATTCCGCTATAAGTCTGTTGTTTGGAAATCTCTCTAGAGCTTCTTGAAGCTGTGTGCACCCTCTCAGGACAAAGAAGAACCTAGGTTCTGTAGGGAGGGGGTCTGATTTTTACTTTTTTTTTTTTTTTTTTTTTGCGGTACGCGGGCCTCTCACTGTCGTGGCCTCTCCCGTTGCGGAGCACAGGCTCTGGACGCACAGGCTCAGGGGCCATGGCTCACGGGCCCAGCCGCTCCGCGGCATGTGGGATCTTCTCGGACCAGGGCACAAACCCGTATCCCCTACATAGGCAGGCGGACTCTCAACCACTGCGCCACCAGGGAAGCCCAGGGGGTCTGATTTTGATGGGAGCACTTCTTACTTTTAGGAATCCTGAGCTCAAATGCCATGAGAATGAGCAAAGAAAAGATGCTTGAGTACTTTATCCATAGCCTTTGGCATTTTTCAACCAGAATCACACCTTTCTTTGTATCAGGCTGCTGCCAAGGCTAGCCCCCTAAGCCAGTGCCTGTTTTCCTTCCTCTAGCTCTGAAGCCACAGGATCAGCTTTCTGCCTTGCAGTTGCTGGTTTACCTGATGCCACCTTGCCACAGTGACACCCTGGAGCGTCTCCTGAAGGTCCTGCATAAGATCACTGAGAACTGCGAGGACTCCATTGGCATTGATGGACAGTTGGTAAAAAGCTCTGGGAAAGGGTAGTGAGATTTACAGAAGGGGAGATGTGTGGGAGTATATGAGAAAGAGACAGAGACAGAGAGACAGAGAGACAGAGGGAGAGGGAAACAAGAACAAAAAGAGACATTTCTGTTTGTGTAACTTCCATTATTACTTCAGAGTTGATCACTTTCTGCTTTCCTTTACTTAGGTTTCAGGCAATCGTATGACTTCCACCAATTTGGCTTTGGTGTTTGGATCTGCTCTCCTGAAGAGGGGGACATCTGCCAAGAGGGAGTCCAGGAAAACAAGACTGGGGATTGACCACTATGTTGCTTCTGTCAATGTGGTCCGTGCCATGATTGATAACTGGGATATCCTCTTTCAGGTAGGTGGAAGCTTTGGACACACTTATTTCACAGCTCTTTCACCTGTTCACAAGGCAAGGAAGAGTTCCACATGCATCCCTGGGGGTATCCAAAGCAGGCAGCCACAAATCTCCCAGTCTAGAAATCCTTCCTACATTAGCTGGGCATGGTGTCTTCAGTTCTGGGTACCTGATAGAGATGAGTATAGATTTTTTAAAATGTTGTGTAATAAAGGCTAACATTGCTAATTTTACCCTCAGGTGCCTCCCCATATTCAGAGGCAGGTTGCTAAGCGTGTATGGAAATCCAGTCCTGAAGCCCTTGATTTTATCAGACGCAGGAATTTGAGGAAGATCCAGTGAGTGTTTTCTTGGTTTGTTCATGCTTAGCCTGAAGGAGAATCACCTATGGGGGCTCCCAACCCCAGGCCACCTTTATGTTAGTCAACCCAAGTATACAAACTGACTTGCTTTTTCAAATTCATTCCCCTTCAGGAGCGCACGGATAAAGATGGAAGAGGATGCTTTACTTTCTGATCCAGTGGAAAACTCTGCTGAAGCCCGGGCTGCTGTCCTTGGTCAAAGCAAGCCCTTTGATGAAGGTCAGTTCCCTGCTGGCAGTCAGACCCCTGGTGAAGGTCAGGCCCTTGCTGAAGGTCAGTCCCTTGGTGAAGGTCAGGCTCTTCCTGAAGGCCAGGTCCTTGCTGAAGATGAGCCCCTTGAGGAAGATGAGTCCTCTGAGGAAGATGTGCCAGTCAATGAAGAACTAGTATTTGAATATCTCAATCAAGGAGTAGTCTTTGGTGAAGTCCAAGGTCTCGAGATTCCAAATGACCTTGAGATTCCAGGCCCACATCTCGAAGGCATTCCAGAACTTGATGAAGATGACGATGATGACGACAACGACGATGATGACGATACCCTGAATTTTGATCTTCCTCCCCTTGAGGACATTCTAGACCCTGATGATGAAATTCTAGAACTCATTGAAATCCAAGACTTTGAAGAAATACCATATTTTGATATGGTTCCAGACCCTGAAGTAGCCCGAGATGTGCAAGAAATCCCAAACCCTGGAGAAAACCCAAACCACGACCTTGAAGAAGGACCAGATTTTGAAGACTACCAAAACCTTGACCTAGCAGAAGTTCCCTATCTCGATGTAATCCCGAACAATGAAGAAGCCTCAGATACTGATGAAATCCCAGACAATGAAGAAGCCCCTGACACTGACGGAATCCCAGACCATGCAGATGACTCAGATAATGATGAAAACCCAGATTCTGAAGAAGACCCCAATCTTGAAGAGGTCCCAGCCCTTGATGAAATCCAAAATGATGAAGCCTCAAATGCTGAAGAAGTTCCAGACCATGAAGAAGCCCCAGAGGTCAATGGGATTTCAGACTCTGGTGAAGACCTTGATTTTGATGAAGTCCCAGCTCTTCATGTGGTCCCAAGCCCTGAAGAAGCCCCTGGTGGTCATGAAATCCCAAATCATGAAGAATCCCTGGAGGTTAATGGGCTCTCAGACTCTGAAGAAGACCCCAGTCTTGAAGAGGTTCCAGCTCTTGATGGAGTCCCAAATGATGAAGAAACCACAGATACTGAAGAAATTCCAGATTATGAAGAAACTCCAGAAGTCAATGGAATTGCAGGCTCTGAAGAAGACTCCAACCCTGAAGAGGTCCCAGCCCTCCATGTGGTAACGAGCCCTGAAGATGTCTCTGATTTTGATGAAATTCAGAACCAGGAAGAATCTTCAGATGTAAGTGGAGTCCCAAACGATGAAGAAGCCTCAGATGCTGAAGAAATCCCAGGACACAAAGAAGACTCTGATGTCAGTGGAATCCAAGACTCTGAAGAAAACCCCAATCATGAAGAAGACACAGTTCTCAGTGTGGTTCCAGAGCCTGAGGGCACTCAAATTTGCAACAAAATTCCGGATTCTCAGAAAGACCTAGCCAACACTTTTGAAGAAGATGAAATTACAAATATGGCTCCAGAGCCTGAAGATGTCTCCATTCTTAATACAATTTCAGACCCTCAGCCAGACCTAGCTGTCAATCTTGAAGAAATCATGAATGTGGAAGCAGTCCCAATGCCTAGTAATCTTGACTCTAAAGAAGTTCAGAGTCCAAAGACCATCCAGTTCTGCAAAGAAGATGCAGCTGTTACATTTCCTGTAGATACCGCCTTCCTTAAAAACAAGTCTCAGCCTGGCCAAGTCATGGACTACAGGTCCTCCTCAGAGTCATTGAAGACCGACACCTGCTTTCTCCCCTCCATGAAGTTCTGTAAGCTTCCGGCTCCAGCTTTGTTACTCATTTGCTTAGTAAAATTAGTCAGGCTGGTTGTAGGGTGGTGGTGGTTGTTAGGAGGACGCCCACTTCCTCGCTTCCCTGGTGGTATTGCCCATTTGCTCTAAGCACGGGGTATCTGTCTCACTCTTTCTGTTCTCTAACATGGCCCTGCCCTCCTGCCCCCCACCTCCACACACCCAGCTTCCACAGTGGGCCTAGATTTAGAGATGTATGTTCTACTGTTAGGCTGCAGTTTTCTTACATGTCAAATGGGGGTAATCATTTCTGCCCTAACTTCTTGCCTCATACTGTATTTGAAGCTCAAAATTAGGTCTTAGTTCCTTGGGTGCTGTGCAAAGTGTGAAGTCTAGAAACATAAGGAGTTAACATTGTTACTATTTTCCAGGTTCCTCTGAGGAGCCAGCTGTGCCCCCCGGCACTGCCCGTTCCCATGACGATGATGAAGGAGCGGGTAACCCCCCCATTCTGGAGCAAGACCGCCCATTGCTCCGTGTGCCCCGGGAGAAGGAGGCCAAAACTGGCATCGGCTACTTCTTTCCTTAGATGTTTTTCCTTCTATATGGTGCCAGACAGGGGGAAAGAGTGGGGGTAGACCTGGGATGTCACAGGAAACATTAAGGAGAGTCTTGAAGGTAAAGATCTGAGGGTAAGAAGGAGTTCCACCTGATGCTCGGGTCAGGCTGTGAATTCCAAACACACTACCAGCCCCTTTCCTGGGGATGCTCGGTCCCTTCAGCTGGTAAAAGTGGAGATGTTTCTGTGTCATGCTCAGGCGCCCTGGTGCTACCTTGCCTCTCTCTTTTACCCCTGATCCTGGCTTTCCCTTACTACAGCCGTTCCTTTAATTGATGTGACATTTGTGGTAAACACCTGTCCCAGAGAAGCTCACAAATCTCGAGGTGCTTTTCCTCCCCCAAAGAGGATTGCATGCTTTTCCTGACTTTCCTACCCTCCTCCTAAGAGCTCAATTGGAAAGGCCCTCAAGAGGCATGCTAGGATGTTAGGTCAGCCTACTGACAGCTGACAATTAATGCTAAACCATGTCACACCAACTCATAGCCGTGTCCCTGCAGCCACTCCACCGCCTCAGGATAATTTTGTCCAAATTATTTAGACCAATGGCTCATCAAACAGCCACTCCCCAAATCCTGAGAAACCCAACTAGCTTTTCTGGGGTCAAAAGTTAGAGGAAAAAAATTGATTTTATTACCTAGATCTGTTTTACAGATAGCTGGCAGCCACATCCTGTTGTCAGCAAAACAGCTAGTTAGGTACAAACACATAGTTCCAAGCAGTAAAAGTCACCTGATTACAAATGTTCTTAAATATCGTCTCTGTAGTTCCTCTATGCAGGACGGTACAAATTTGCGGGACGTGCTCTGGTAACACGCAGATATGGGTTATGTATGACATCCAAAATTATAGCTGTTATTGAGGGGTAACAACTGCTAAGGTCCATAGAATGAAGAATGTATTGTATTGAGGGGTAGAAATCGATCACACAATGGGTAACAACCGCAGAGCTCGAAGATTTGTGATTGTTAAAACTTCTCTGGCATTTAATCATTAATAAACATCTGTATTGTGACAGCAGCATATTCATGGCTTACTGTGTGTGTGTTTTTTTTATTTGAAATTTTGTTGGTGAGTTGGGAAGCTCTAGCTGGAGCTGAAGGGGAAAGAGAGGTGGGGAAGAGGAACGAAATAGAACAGGGTGATGTGGAATAAAGGGCAGGGGTGACATGGTGTAAAGGGATGGAGTGAGTGAAATAAAGGGGAAGGGGTGATTTGGAATAAGGGGATGGAGAGAGATGGAATAAAGATGTGAGGTGGAATAAAGGGTAGTGATGTGGGGTACAAGAGAAGGGGTGATGGAGAATAGAGGGGAGGGTGATATGGGATAAAGGGATGGAGAGAAATGAAATAAAGGGAGGTGACGTGGGATAAGGGGGGTGAGGGGGATAAAGGAGAGGGTGTTGGGGAGTAAAGGGGAAGGGGTAATGTGGAATAAGGAGATGGAGAGAAATGGAATAAAGGGGTGAGGTGGAAAAAAGGGGTGTGGTGTGTGATAAAGGAGAGTAAAGTGGAAGAAAGGGGAAAGAGCTTTAACTGAATAAAAAGAATGTAGAAGGGATGAAGGAGAAGTAGGGGGAAAGAATAAAGCTTAAGAGGAGGCCCTCTAAAAGGAGAAAAGAGGGGAATAAACGGAGAGATCACTAGGTGCTCTCAACTGAGAAATTCCCCCTGGATTGGTCAAAAATTAAAACCTAGAAATATCCTGAGACATATGATTTCCAAGAGTAAGAGAAGAACATGCTCCTGTTTGATTGATGGGACCTCCAAACTTTCTTGAAAGCTTAAGACTTCATGACATGCTTGGAAATTTCACATGTCAGGGACAGAGTTCCAGAAAGTGGAATGATGTGTATTATTTATTTTTGCACACTTTACTTTAGGATATTTCCTTCTGTAGAGTTTTACAGACAGCAGAAAGGTAATGTTGGGTCCCTCCTATAATAATGATTATTCTACAATAATAACTATAATGATAGTTCACACATATCGAGTTCCTAAATGTGTTTAAAGCTTTACTTGCATCATTTTATTTAATATTCACAGCAACTCTATGAGATACATGTTACTGTCATCCTCATTTTCTTCTTGAGGAAAATGAGATACAGAGAGGTCGAATAACCTGCCCAAATTACACATCAGCTTAGTGGAAAACAGCCAGTCTTCAAAACTTTAACGACTAGATTATACTGGCTTATCCTAAAATTTTAGGATTCTTCCTTTGACACAAAGATGCACTGTGATGTCAGCAGTCAGTTTTTTGGGTTTGGATTTGCACTTTTAACAAGCAAGCTTCAGGTTCCTTCCTTATAGGTCCTTTTATCAGACAAGCCATTAGACAACAACTGTGATATCTCAGACAGACCCTAGCAGTTGTATCTAGGACTCACAGATATTAAACCCAGCAGAAAATATAAAGCTCATCCATTCCAACTCTCTGTTATATGTATGGTCACAGTAGGGCTCATATTTGGAAAGGACTTACTTGAGGTCAGAGATCTAGATTAAGATCCAGACAGGCCTCTGACTGCCATTCCAGGACTTTATGGAGCTAAAATAGTGTGATGTGTCCTTGGAAGAGTTCACCTGTGCTTTTCCCACTCAGCTTGAAAATCAACAAATAAACCAGATAACAAGTAGGTAAGTAGATTGATTCAAAACATTCCCTTCACTTCCTGGCCTTCCCTGAAACCAGGTTTTCTCCTGATCTTATTGCTTCCCCTACATTCCCCCCTAGTGCTGACTACCAACCAAGGAGTTGGGGCTGAGAGTGGTGAGTAGATATGGGCATTATCCTCACTCTTCCCCATACTCTAAGGGCCAGCTCAACGGGCTACCTTGACACTCCAAGTCCTGTCCTCATCCTAGGTGACCTCAACAATATCTACGTGGAAGACCCATCCCACACCCTGGCCTTTCATCCTTTAACTTAGCATTTCAACCACCTGCAGCCACTTGGCATCACTAGGCATGACATCACTTCCAAAAGACTCAACTCCAGTATTCCACTGTGACTCAAATCTCCTAACAATGGCTGGATTCCACGTCTTCTGCTATTTGGTCTTGTTGAGATGTCCAGTGCCTCAAGGCTTTTCTTTTCTCTTCACTTCTTTCCTTGTCCAGGCAGGATCTCAGGGCATATTAATTTAGAACTGACTGTATCTTCATTCCCTTGCTCTTGAAATACCACGTCTGCACTATTTACTCTCAGCCTTGGGTCCCTCCAAGCATCTGATTCCTCCAATCTCATAATGACCACTGTGAGAAAATGTAGTAGCCCTCCAAATATTGGTTCATCTAATAGAATTTCCAACCTCAGCTGGGCCCTCAGGCCACTCAGCAATTCTCTTGCACACCCCAGGTCATGTCCTTCTCTAATTCTCCTCCCATTCATATTCCATTTCAATATCATCCCCCTCAAACAACAGCCCCTTTCACTCTAACTCATTCCCAATACATCCTCTCTTCTGCTTTATGCTTGTTTATTTTCCTCTTCTTTTTCTAGTTTCTTTAGGTAGGAACTTAGATTATTGATTTTCTCTTTTCTAATGTAAATGTTCAGTGCTTTAACAGTGTACCACAAGTTTTGATGTGTTTTATTTTCATTCAGTTCAATATATTTTTAAAATTTCCTTTGAGACTTTCTCATTGACCAATGGATTATATAGAAGGTTAGTTTACTTTTTAAGTGTTTTGAGATTTTTCTGCCATCTTTCTGTTATTGATTTGTAGTGCTGCCTGGCTCACCTGTGATAGGTGGGACTTTCATTTGATCCAGAAAAAGAATGAGCCTACCTGGGCCACCTTCTGTTTCTAAAAATAAGCTGGTGTTCAGGAAATGGCAGTCCTGGGTCACCTTTCTTTCTTGGGTTAGAGGTGATAAGACGACTTTGTACTGTGCTGTTTCCCTAGTCCTAGGGTCCTAACCTTCCTCTTATATCTTTTAGAATTCTACTTTGGTTTTCTCTGAAGTTATTTCCAGGGCTTATATTTGTACTTGATAGGGAGGATCTTGGGAGCAAAAGGGCTATGTGATCTTCTCCTGAGCAGAAGTCTCCTGGTTATTCTTAAAAAGCTTTATTCAGATATAGTTTCCATAAGTTCCAATCTATAGTTTAGAGTGTACAATATTGTTAGTGTATTCACAGAGTTGTACAACCATTGCCATAATATAATTTAATAATATTTTCATCACTCCAAAAAGTAGCCACATACCAGTTAGCAGTCAATCTCTATCTTTCCTGTCACCCAAGTTTAGGCAACCACCAAACTACTTTCTATCTTCATAGACTTCCCTATTCTGGACATTTCATATAAATGGAATCACACAGTATGTAATCTTTTGTGACTGGCTTCTTTCATGTAGCATAATATTTTCAAGAGTCAACCATGTCATAGCATGTATCAGAACTTTATTGTTTTTTAATGTCAAATAATATTTCATTATTATTTTGGATATGCCATATGGATATGCCATATTTAATTCATATTTACCTACAAATAATGATGTTGAACATTTTCATATTTTCCCCCATCCTTTGGTCATATATCTTCTGCCTATTTTCAAGTGATATTTTTGATTGTGTTGAAAGTTTTTTTTATATATTCTGGATAATTTTTTTTCCTGTCTGTGACTTGTTTTTCATTCTCTTAATGGAATCTTCTGAAGAGCAGAAGTTTTCAAATTTTTTTGAAATTTATTTATTTTTGGCTGCATTGGGTCTTTGTTGCTGTGCATGGGCTTTCTCTAGTTGCAGCGAGCGGGGGCTACTCTTTGCTGCAGTGTGTGGGCTTATTGCAGTGGCTTCTCTTGTTGCAGAGCACATGCTCTAGCTGTGCGGGCTTCAGTAGTTGTGGCATGTGGGCTCAGTAGTTGTGGCTCGCGGGCTCTAGAGTGCAGGCTCAGTAGTAGTGGCACACTGGCTTATTTGCTCCTCGGCATGTGGGATCTTCCTGGACCAGGGATCAAACCCGTGTCCCCTGCATTGGCAGGCGGATTCCCGAACACTGCACCACCAGGGAAGTCCCAGAAGTTTTTAATTTTAATGAAGCTCAGTTTACCATGTTAAAAATGTTTAGAATTTTACTTTTGGTGTCATTTCTAAGAAATCATTGCCTACCGCACGCTCACTAAGCATTCTCTCAAAGTCTGCACCAGACCAAGGAGATGATTGGTCTAAGGTGCAAAATTTAAGGAGTATCTCTCAAGGTTGCGCAAATCCCCAAGAGTGAGGACGTTCTTAAATTTTGCACCCTAGGCCCCTCATTTGCCTGGTCCTGTTTTCTGCTATGTTTTATCCAATAAGTTTTATAGTTTTATTTATCCAATCATCAGTTGAGAGCCAAATGGGTTGTTTCCACTTTTCTTATTGTAAATAATGCTGCTATGAAATTCATGTTCAAGTTTTTGTGCAGAGATACGTTTTCATTTTTCTTAGGTATGTACCTAGGAGTGGAATTGCTGGGTCATATGGTAACTCTATTTTTAAACACTTTTGGAAACTGTCAGTTTTTTAAAGTGATTCTATCATTTTACATTCCTACCAGCAATGCATGAGATTTCCAATTTCTTCACATTTTTGTCAACAATTTTTATTACCTTTTTTAAAAGTTATTATTGCAGTCCTTCTAGTGGTGTGAATGGTTTCTCATCGTGGTTTTGATTTACATTTCTCTTAAGACTAGTGATGCTAATCAATGTAATATACCATATTAAGAAACTAAAACTTTAAAAAAATTTAGTTTTTCTATTTCTGCCTACAATTTATTTGGAGTTGAATTTATATACAGTGTGAAGTATGGATTGAAATTCATTTTTTGATTCTATACATATATGCACATTTTCTAATACCATTTAATGAAAAGACTATAATTTATCCATTTAATTGCCTTTATAACTTTGTCAAAAATTGGTTGATCATTCATTTTGTGTATATTTCTGCGTTTTCTCTCTGTTTGATGGATCTATTTTTCTATTTTTATGTTAGTACCATCTTTCTTGATTACTGTAGACTTATAATAAATCTTTAAATAGGGGAGTGTCAGCTGCCTATTTTTGTCCCCAGCTTTATTGAGGTATAAATGACATATAACGTTGTGTAACCTTAAGGTATACAACATGACAATTTGATACATGTCTATTTCTCAAAATGTTTACCACAGCAAGGTTAGTTAACACAGCTTACCTCACATAATTACCATTTTGTTGTAATGGTGATGGTGGTGAGAACATTAGAGCTCTACTCTCCTAGCAACTTTCAAGTATACAATACAGTACTATCAACTACAGTCACCATGCTGTACATTATATCCCTGGAAATTATTCATCTTATTCAAAGTTTGTGCCCTTTGACCAATACCTCCCTATTTCCCACCCCTCAGCTACTGGCAACCCAGCCACCATTCTACTCTTTCTATGAGTTTGATGTTTTTAGGGTCTACATATAAAGTGAGATCATACGGTGTTTGTTTTTCTCTGTATGACTTATTTCGCTTAGCATGATGCTTTCAAGGGGCATCTACGTTGTTGCAAATGGCAGAATTTCCTTCTTTTTTATAGCTGAATTATGTATCTATATCTGTATCTACCTATCTACCTGTATAGATAGATATAGATTTAGATACAAATATAGATATAGATCGCACATTTTCTCTATTGATTTATCCATTGATGGACACTTAGGCTGTATCCATGTCTTGGCTGTTGTGAATAATGCTGTAATAAACATGGGAGTACGGATACCTCTTTGATACCCTGTTTTCATTTCCTTTGCGTATGTACCCAAGTGGATTTCTGGGTCATGTGGTAGTTCTATTTTAATTTTATGAGGAACCTCCATTCTGTCTTCCACAGTGGCTTTACAACTTACATTTCTAACAGCACTGCACAGGGTTCCTTATTCTCCACATCTTCGCCAGCATTTGTTATTGCTTATCTTTTTGATAACAGCCATTCTAAAAGGTATATGAGTAATACATCATTGTGGCTTTGATTTGCATTTCCCTGATGATTAGCGACACTGAGCACCTTTTAATGTATGTGTTAACCATTTATGTATTCTTTGGAAAATAAATGTCTTTTCAAGTCCTCAACCCATTTTTTTTTACATCTTTATTGGAGTATAATTGCTTTACAATTGTGTGTTAGTTTCTGCTTTATAACAAAGTGAATCAGTTATATATATACATATGTCCCCATATCTCTTCCCTCTTGCATCACCCTCCCTCCCACCCTCCCTATCCCACCCCTCCAGGCGGTCACAAAGCACCGAGCTGATCTCCCTGTGCTATGCAGCTGCTTCCCACTAGCTATCTACCTTACATTTGGTGGTGTATATATGTCCATGCCTCTCTCTTGCTTTGTCCCAGCTTACCCTTCCCCCTCCCCATATCCTCAAGTCCATTCTCTAGTAGGTCTGTGTCTTTATACCTGTCTTACCCCTAGGTTCTTCATGACATTTTTTTCTTAAATTCCATATATATGTGTTAGCATACAGTATTTGCCTTTCTCTTTCTGACTTACTTCACTCTGTATGACAGACTCTAGGACTATCCACCTCATTACAAATAGCTCAATTTCGTTTCTTTTTATGGTTGAGTAATATTCCATTGTATATATGTGCCACATCTTCTTTATCCATTCATCTGTTGATGGACACTTAGGTTGTTTCCATCTCCGGGCTATTGTAAATAGAGCTGCAATGAACATTTTGGTACATGACTCTTTTTGAATTATGGTTTTCTCAGGGTATATGCCCAGTAGTGGGATTGCTGGGTCATATGGTAGTTCTATTTGTAGTTTTTTAAGGAACCTCCATACTGTTCTCCACAGTGGCTGTATCAATTTACATTCCCACCAACAGTGCAAGAGGGTTCCCTTTTCTCCACACCCTCTCCAGCATTCATTGTTTCTAGATTTTGTGGTGATGGCCATTCTGATTGGTGTGAGATGATATCCCATTGTAGTTTTGATTTGCATTTCTCTAATGATTAATGATGTTGAGCATTCTTTCATGTGTTTGTTGGCAGACTGTATATCTTCTTTGGAAACATGTCTATTTAGATCTTCTGCCCATTTTTGGATTGGGTTGTTTGTTTTTTGTTATTGAGCTGCATGAGCTGCTTATAAATTTTGGAGATTAATCCTTTCTCAGTTGCTTCATTTGCAAATATTTTCTCCCATTCTGAGGGTTGTCTTTTGGTCTTGTTTATGGTTTCCTTTGCTGTGCAAAAGCTTTGAAGTTTCATTAGGTCCCATTTGTTTATTTTTGGTTTTATTTCCATTTCCCTAGGAGGTGGGTCAAAAAGGATCTTGCTGTGATTTATGTCATAGAGTGTTCTGCCTATGTTTTCCTCTAAGAGTTTGATAGTTTCTGGCCTTACATTTAGGTCTTTAATCCATTTTGAGCTTATTTTTGTGTATGGTGTTAGGGAGTGATCTAATCTCATACTTTTACATGTACCTGTCCAGTTTTCCCAGCACCACTTATTGAAGAGGCTGACCTTTCTCCACTGTACATTCCTGCCTCCTTTATCAAAGATAAGGTGACCATATGTGTGTGGGTTTATCTCTGGGCTTTCTATTCTGTTCCATTGATCTATCTTTCTGTTTTTGTGCAAGTACCATACTGTCTTGATTACTGTAGCTTTGTAGTATAGTCTGAAGTCAGGGAGCCTGATTCCTCCAGCTCCATTTTTCTTTCTCAAGATTGCTTTGGCTATTTGGGGCCTTTTGTGTTTCCATACAAATTGTGAAATTTTTTGTTCTAGTTCTGTAAAAAATGCCAGTGGTAGTTTGATAGGGATTGCATTGAATCTGTAGATTGCTTTGGGGAGTAGAGTCATTTTCACAGTGTTGATTCTTCCAATCCAAGAACATGGTATATCTCTCCATCTATTTGTATCATCTTTAATTTCTTTCATCAGTGTCTTATAATTTTCTGCATACAGGTCTTTTGTCTCCTTAGGTAGGTTTATTCCTAGATATTTTATTCTTTTTGTTGCAATGATAAATGGGAGTGTTTTCTTGATTTCACTTTCAGATTTTTCATCATTAGTGTATAGGAATGCAAGAGATTTCTTTGCATTAATTTTGTATCCTGCAACTTTACCAAATTCATTGATTAGTTCTAGGAGTTTTCTGGTAGCATCTTTAGGATTCTCTATGTTTAGTATCATGTCATCTGCAAACAGTGACAGCTTTACTTCTTCTTTTCCGAATTGGAGTCCTTTTATTTCCTTTTCTTATCTGATTGCTGTGGCTAAAACGTCCAAAACTATGTTGAATAAGAGTGGTGAGAGTGGGCAACCTTGTCTTGTTCCTGATCTTAGTGGAAATGGTTTCAGTTTTTCACCATTGAGGATGATGTTGGCTATGGGTTTGTCATATATGGCCTTTATTATGTTGAGGAAAGTTCTCTCTATGCCTACTTTCTGCAGGGCTTTTTTAAAATCTTAAATGGGTGTTGAAAGCTTTCTCTGCATCTATTGAGATGATCATATGGTTTTTCTCCTTCAATTTGTTAATATGGTGTATTACGTTGATTTATTTGCGTATATTGAAGAATACTTGCATTCCTGGACTAAACCGCACTTGATCATGATGTATGAAGTTAAATGTGCTGTTGGACTCTGTTTGCTAGTATTTTGTTGAGGATTTTTGCATCTATGTTCATCAGTGATATTGGTCTGTAGTTTCTTTCTTTGTGACATCCTTGTCTGGTTTTGGTATCAGGGTGATGGTGGCCTCGTAGAATGAGTTTGGGAGTGTTCCTCCCTCTGATATATTCTGGAAGAGTTTGAGAAGGATAGGTGTTAGCTCTTCTCTAAATGTTTGATAGAATTCGCCTGTGAAGCCATCTGGTTCTGGGGTTTTTTTTGTTGGAAGATTTTAAATCACAGTTTCAATTTCAGTGCTTGTGATTGGTCTGTTCATATTTCCTATTTCTTCCTGATTCAGTCTTGGCACGTTGTCCATTTCTAAGAATTTGTCCATTTCTTCCAGGTTGTCCATTTTATTGGCATAGAGTTGCTTGTAGTAATCTCTCATGATCTTTTGTATTCCTGCAGTGTCAGTTGTTACTTCTCCTTTCTCATTTCTAATTCTATTGATTTGAGTCTTCTCCCTTTTTTTCTTGATGAGTCTGGCTAATGGTTTATCAATTTGGTTTATCTTCTCAAAGAACCAGCTTTTAGTTTTATTGATCTTTGCTACCGTTTCCTTCATTTCTTTTTCATTTATTTCTGATCTGACTTTTATGATTTCTTTCCTTCTGCTAACTTTGGTTTTTTTTTGTTCTTCTTTCTCTAATTGCTTTAGGTGTAAGGTTAGGTTGTTTATTCGAGATGTTTCCTGTTTCTTAAGGTAGGAATGTATTGGTATAAAGTTCCCTCTTAGAACTGCTTTTGCTGCATCCCATAGATTTTGGGTCGTTGTGTCTCCATTGTCATTTGTTTCTAGGTATTTTTTTATTTCCTCTTTGATTTCTTCAGTGATCACTTCGTTATTAAGTAGTGTATTATTTAGCCTCCATGTGTTTGTATATTTTACAGATCTTTTCCTGTAATTGACATTTAGTCTCATAGCATTGTGGTCAGAAAAGATACTTGATACAATTTCAATTTTCTTAAATTTACCAAGGCTTGATTTGTGACCCAAGGTATGATCTATCCTGGAGAATGTTCCATGAGCACTTGAGAAGAATGTGTATTCTGTTGTTTTTGGAAGGAATGTTCTATAAATATCAATTAAGTCCATCTTGTTTAATGTATCATTTAAAGCTTGTGTTTCCTTATTTATTTTCATTTTGGATGATCTGTCCATTGGTGAAAGTGGGGTGTTAAAGTCCCCTACTATGAATGTGTTACTATCGATTTCCCCTTTTATGGCTGTTAGTATTTGCTTTATGTATTGAGGTGCTCCTATGTTGCATGCATAAATATTTTCAATTGTTATATCTTCTTCTTGGATCGATCCCTTGATCATTATGTAGTGTCCTTCTTTGTCTCTTCTAATAGTCTTTATTTTAAAGTCTATTTTGTCTGATATGAGTACTGCTACTCCAGCTTTCTTTTGGCTTCCATTTGCATGAAATATCTTTTTCCATCCCCTTACTTCCAGTCTGTATGTGTCTCTAGGTCTGAAGTGGGTCTCTTGTAGACAGCAAATATATGGGTCTTGTTTTTGTATCCATTCAGCCAAACTGTGTCTTTTGGTGGGAACATTTAGTCCATTTACATTTAAGGTAATTATTGATATGTATGTTCCTATTCCCATTTTCTTGTTTTGGGTTCGTTATTGTAGGTCTTTTCCTTCTCTTGTGTTTCTTGCCTAGAGAAGTTCCTTTAGCATTTGTTGTAAAGCTGGTTTGGTGGTGCTGAACTCTCTCAGCTTTTGCTTGTCTGTATAGTTTTTAATTTCTCCATCAAATCTGAATGAGATCCTTGCTGGGTAGAGTAATGTTGGTTGCAGGCTTTTCTCCTTCATCACTTTATATATGTCCTGCCAGTCCCTTCTGGCTTGCAGAGTCCTGCCAATCCTTTCTGGCTTGCAGAGTTTCTACTGAAAGTTCAGCTGTAAACTTTATGGGGATTCCCTTGTGTGTTTTTTGTTGTTTTTCCCTTGCTGCTTTTAATATGTTTTCTTTGTATTTAATTTTTGACAGTTTGATTAATATGTGTCTTGGTGTATTTGTCCTTGGGTTTATCCTGTATGGGACTCTCTGTGCTTCCTGGACTTGATTAACTATTTCCTTTCCCATATTAGGGACGTTTTCAACTATAATCTCTTCAAATATTTTCTCAGTCCCTTTCTTTTTCTCTTCTTCTTCTGGAACCCCTATAATTCGAATGTTGGTGCGTTTAATGTTGTCCCAGAGGTCTCTGAGGCTGTCCTCAGTTCTTTTCATTCTTTTTTGTTTATTCTGCTCTGCAGTAATTATTTCCACTATTTTATCTTCCAGATCACTTATCCATTCTTCTGCCTCAGTTATTCTGCTATTGATCCCATCTAGAGTATTTTTAATGTCATTTATTGTGTTGTTCATCGTTGTTTGTATCATCTTTAGTTCTTCTAGGTCCTTTTTAAATGTTTCTTGCAATTTGTCTATTCTATTTCCAAGATTTTGGATCATCTTTACTGTCATTATTCTGAATTCTTTTTCAGGTAGACTGCCTATTCCCTCTTCATTTGTTAGGTCTGGTGGGTTTTTATCTTGCTCCTTCATCTGCTGTGTGTTTTTCTGTCTTCTCATTTTGCTTATCTTACTGTGTTTGCGGTCTCCTTTTTGCAGGCTGCAGGTTCGTAGTTCCCGTTGTTTTTGGTGTTTGTCCCCAGTGGCTAAAGTTGGTTCACTGGGTTGTGTAGGCTTCCTGGTGGAGGGGACTAGTGCCTGTGTTCTGGTGGATGAGGCTGGATCTTGTCTTTCTGGTGGGCAGGTCCACGTCTGGTGGTGTGTTTTGGGGTGTCTGTGGACTTTTTATGATTTTAGGCAGCCTTTCTGCTAATGGGTGGGGTTGTGTTCCTGTCTTGCTAGTTGTTTGGCATAGGATGTCCATCACTGTAGCTTGCTGGTCATTGAGTGAAGCTGGGTGCTGGTGTTGAGATGGAGATCTCTGGGAGATTTTCGCCATTTGATATTATGTGGAGCTGGGAGGTCTCTTGTGGACCAGTGTCCTGAAGTTGGCTCTCCCACCTCAGAGGCACAGCACTGACTCCTGGCTGCAGCACCAAGAGCCTCTCATCCACTCGGCTCAGGAGAAAAGGGAGATAAAGTAGAAAGAATGAAAGAAAGATAGATAGAAGGAAAGAAAGAAAGAAAGGGAGGAAGGAAGGGAGGGAGGGAGGGAGGGAGGAAGGAAGGAAGGAAGGAGGGAAGGGAAGAAAGAAAGAAAGGTAAAGTGAAATAAAATAAAGTCAGATAAAATATAATAAAGTTATTAAAATAAAAAAATTTTTAAGAGAAAAAAAAGAAAAAAATTTAAATAAAAGGACAGATAGAACCCTAGGACAAATGGTGGAAGCAATGCTATACAGACAAAATCTCACACAGAAGCATACACATACACACTCAATAAAAGAGGAAAAGGGGAAAAAATCATAAATCTTGCTCTCAAAGTCCACCTCCTCAATTTGGGATGATTCGTTGTCTAAAGGAGGGAAGGAGGGAAAGAAAGAAAGAAAGAAAGAAAAAAGATAAAATAAAATAAAGTTATTAAACTAAAAAATAATTATTAAGAAAAAAAATTAAAAAAAAAAACAAGAACAAAAAAAAACGGACGGATAGAACCCTAGGACAAATGGTGGAAGCATAGCTATAGAGACAAAATCTCACACAGGAGCATACACATACACACTCACAAAAGAGGAAATGGGGAAAAAATCATAAATCTTCCTCTCAGAGTCCACCCGGTTAATTTGGGATGACCGTTGTCTATTCAGGTATTCCACAGCTGCAGGGTACATCACGTTGATTGTGGAGCTTTAATCTGCTGCTCCTGAGGCTGCTGAGAGAGATTTCCCTTTCTCTTCTTTGTTCACACAGCTCCCAGGGGCTCAGCTTTGGATTTGGCCCCGCCTCTGCGTGTAGGTCGCCTGAGGGCGTCTGTTCTTCGCTCAGACAGGACGGGGTTAAAGGAGCCGCTGATTCAGGCGCTCTGGCTCACTCAGGCCGGGGGGGGGGGGGGGGGGGCCGGGGCGGGGGGGGGGGGCCTGCGGCGGCAGAGGCGGGCGTGACGTTGCACCAGCGTGAGGCGTGCCGTGCGTTCTTCCGGGGGAGTTGTCCCTGGATCCCGGGAACCTGGCCGTGGCGGGCTGCACAGGCTCCCCGGAAGTGGGGTGTGGATAGTGACCTGTGCTCGCACACAGGCTTCTTGGTGGCGGCAGCAGCAGTCTTAGCGTCCCATGCCCGTCTCTGGGGTCCGCACTTTTAGCCGCGGCTCGCGCCCGTCTCTGGAGCTCCTTTAAGCAACGCTCTTAATACCCTCTCCTCGCGCATCAGGAAACAAAGAGGGAAGAAAAAGTCTGTTGCCTCTTTGGCAGGTCCAGACTTTTCCCCGGACTCCCTCCTGGCTAGCCGTGGCGCACTAGCCCCTTCAGGCTCTGTTCACGCCGCCAACCCCAGTCCTCTCCCTGTGCTCGGACCGAAGCCCGAGCCTCAGCTCCCAGCCCCGCCCGCCCCGTTGAGTGAGCAGACAAGCATCTCGGCCTGGTGAGTGCCTGCCGGTCGGCCCCAATTCTCTGTGCGGGAATCTCTTCGCTTTGCCTTCTGCACCCCTGTTGCTGCGCTCTGCTCCGTGGCTCCGAAGCTTTCCCTCAACCCATTTTTAAATAAGACTATTTGTTTTTGCTATTCAGTTGTATGAGTCTCATATATTTTGGATATTAACCCCTTATCAGATATGTGGTTCGCAAGTATTTTCTCCTATTCAGTAAGTTACCTTTTCATTTTGCTGATTGTTTCTATTGCTGTACAAAAGCTTTTTGGTTTGATTTAGTCCAACTTGTTTACTTTTGCTGTCGTATCCAAAAAATTGTTGCCAAAACCAATGTTGAGGAGATTTCCCCCTATGCTGTTTTCTTCTAGTAGTTTCACAGTTTTGGGTTTTACATTTGTCTTTAATCTATTTTGAGTAAGTTTTTGTGAGTGCCATAAGATAGGCATCCAATTTCGTTCTTTTGCTTGTGTTTATCCAGTTTTCCCAATACAATTTTTTTGAAGAGACTATCCTTTCCCCACTGTGTACAGTTGACCCTTGAACAACACGTGTTTGAATTGCATGGGTCCACTTATGGGCAGAATTTTCAATAAATTCATATTGCAGAACTACATGATCTGTGGTTAGTTTAATACTCAGATTTGGAAACATGGATAGAGAGGGCTGACTGTAAAATTATATACAGATTTTTGACTGTGTGGGGGTTGGTGCCCCTAACCCCCATGTTGTTCAAGAGTCAACTGTATTTTTGGCTTTCTCATCAAATATTAGTTGACCATATATGCAGGGGCTTATTTTGGGCTTTCTACTCTGTTCCAGTGGTCTACACCAGTAATATACTGTTTTGATTACTATAGCTTTGTAATATAGTGTGAAATCAAGAAGTATGATGCTTCCAGCTTTGTTCCTTTTCTTTCTTTCAGAATCGTTTTGGCTATTTGGGGTATTTTGTGGTTCCATACAAATTTGGGGATTTTTTTTCTATTCCTGTGAAAAATGCCACTGGAATTTTGATAAGAATTGCTCTGAGTCTATAGATTGCTTTAGGTAGTATGGACATTTTAGCAATATTAATTCTTGCAATTCAAGAACACGGGATAACTTTCCATTTGTTTGTGTCTTCAATTACTTTCATCAAAGTCTTGTAGTTTTCGGTGTACAGATATTTCACTTCCTTGGTTAAATTTTTGCCTAAATATTTTATTGTTTTTGATGCTGCTGTGAATGAGATATTCTTAATTTCTTTTCAGTTATTTTACTGTTAGCATATAGAAACACAACTGATTTCCATATGTTGATTTCATATCCTGCAACTTTACTGAATTCGTTGATCAGTTCCAACAGTTTTTTTTGGTGGAGTCTTCAGGATTTTCTATATATAAGATAATATCCAATAAGTGGTGCTGGGAAAACTGGACAGCTTCATGTTAAAGAATGAAATTAGAGCACCCCCTAATACCATACACAAAAATAAACTCAAAATGGATTAGAGACCTAAATGTAAGACTGGACACTATAAAACTCTTAGAGGAAAACATAGGAAGAACACTCTATGACATAAATCACAGCAAGATCTTTTTTGACCCACCTCCTAGAGTAATGGAAATAAAAACAAAAATAAACAAATGGGACCTAATGAAACTTAAAAGCTTTTGCACAGCAAAGGAAACCATAAACAAGACGAAGAGACAACCCTCAGAATGGGAGAAAATATTTGCAAACGAAGCAACTGACAAAGGATTAATCTCCAAAATATATAAACAGCTCATGCAGCTCAATATTAAAAAAGCAAACAACCCAATCCAAAAATGGGCAGAAGACCTAAATAGACATTGCTCCAAAGAAGACATACAGATGGCCAAGAAGCACATGAAAAGCTGCTCAACATCACTAATCATTAGAGAAATGCAAATCAAAACTACAATGAGGTATCACCTCACACCAGTTAGAATGGGCATCATCAGAAACTCTACAAATAAAAAATGCTGGAGAGGGTGTGGAGAAAAGGGAACCCTCTTGCACTGTTGGTGGGAATGTAAATTGATACAGCCACTATGGAGAACAGTATGGAAGTTCCTTAAAAAAGTAAAAATAGAATTACCATATGACTCAGCAATCCCACCAGTGGGCATATACCCAGAGAAAACCATAATTCAAAAAGACACATGCACCCCAATGTTCAATGCAGCACTATTTACAATAGCCAGGTCATGGAAGCAACCTAAATGCCCATTGAGAGACGAATGGATAAAGAAGATGTGGTACATATATACAATGGAATATTACTCAGCCATAAAAAGGAACGAAATTGGGTCATTTGTTGAGACATGGATGGATCTAGAGACTGTCATACAGAGTGAAGTAAGTCAGAAAGAGAAAAACAAATATCGTATATTAACGCATATATGTGGAACCTAGAAAAATGGTACAGATGAACCGGTTTTCAGAGCAGAAATTGAGACACAGAAGTAGAGAACAAACGTATGGATACTAAGGGGGGAAAGCAGCGGGGGTGGGGGTGGGGTTGTGATGAATTGGGTGATTGGGATTTACATGTATACAGTGATGTGTATAAAATTGATGACTAATAAGAACCTGCTGTATTTTAAAAAAATCAGCAATGAAGAAAAAAAGATAAAATCATCTGCAAATAAAGATAATTTTACATCTTTTTTCCCCAGTTTGGATGCCTTTTATTTCTTGATCTTGCCTGATTGCTTTAGCTGGGACTTGCAGTACTATGTTGAATAAGAATGATGAGAGTGGGCACCCTGGTCTTGTTCCTGATCTTAGAGGAAAAGATTTCAAACTTTTACCATTGAGTATAATATTAGCTGTGGGTTTGTCATATATGGTTTTTATTGTGTTGAGGTATTTTCCTTCTATACCCAATTTGTTGAGTATTTTTTTGTTGTTGAAATCTGATTTGTCTGTTTTATCTTTTGTCATTTGTGCTTTAGTTTCATATTAAAGAAACCATCTGCTAACACCAAAATCATGAAGATTTTCTTCTAAGAGTTATAGTTTTAACTCTTATGTTTATGTATATGATCCATTTTGAGTTAATGTTTGTGTATGATGTGAGGTAAGGGTGTAACTTCATTCTTTTGCATGTGGATATTTGGTTATCTGAACAGCATTTGTTGAAGAGAATATTCTATGCCCATTATCTTGTCTTGGTATCCTGGTCAAAATCAATTGACCATGGAGGTAGAGTTTATTTCTAGACTCAATTTTATCCTATTGATCAATATATCTATCTTTATATAAGAAGCACACTCTTTTGGGTATTGTAGCTTTATAGTATGTTTTGAAAATGGGAATTGTGAGTTGTCCAACTTATTTCTACTTTGTCAAAATTGTTTTGGTATAAAATGGATAACTAATAAGAACCTGCTGTGTAAAAAAATAAATTAAATTAAAATAAAGATTGTTTTGGCTTTCATTTCCATTTAAATTTTATGATGAGATGGTAAAATTCTGAAAATCAGACTGTTGGAATTTTGACAAGGATTGTGTTGAATCTGTATTGATATTAACATTATGTCTTCCTAGTCATGAATGTGGAACATATTTCCATTTATTTAGACCTTTAATTTCTTTTGGCAATATTTTCTAGTTTACAATGTACACATCTTGCACTTCTTTGTTAAAATTTATTCCTATATATTTTCTTCCTTTTGGCACTATTGTAAATGGAATTGAATTCTTAATTTAATTTTCAGATGGTTCTAGTGTATAGAAATACATGTGATATTTGTGTATTCATCTTTTCTCTTATGAACAGGCTCAATTCATTTATTAGCTTTAATAGATTATTTTTGTGTAGATTACTTAAAACCTTCTATATATAATATAATATTATCTACATATAGAGATAACTTTACTTCTTACTTTCCTATCTGGATACATTTTATTTCATTTTCTTGTCTAGTTGCCCTAGCTTGTCCCTCCAGTTTGGTGTTGTGTAGATGTGGTGAGGATGAAAATCCTGTCTTGTTCCTGATCCTAGGGTGAAAATTTATAATCTTTCACCATTAAGTATGGCATTAGCTGGGTTTTTTCATAGATGCCCTTTATCAGCTTGAAGAAGTTCCTTTCTCTTTGTAGTTTTTTGAATGTTGTTATCATGAATGAGTGTGGTATTTTGTCACACGCTTTTTGTTCATCTGTTGAGATATCTGAGATTTTTTGTCTTTTATTCTGTAAATGTGCTATATTACATTGATTAACTTTTGGAATCTGAACTAAACTTGCATTTCTAGGATAAATTCAACTTAGTCATGTTGCATACTCATTTCTTTATATGTTTCTGGATTCACTCTGCTGGTATTTTGTTGAGAATCTGGTATTAGTGTATATATCATAAATGATATTGGGCTGTAGTCTAATGTTGTGTTTTTATGATTTTAATAGTATCAGTGAAATATTGGTCTCAGTATTAATTGAAAAGAAGTGATTATCTTCTATTTTTTAGAAGATTTTGAGAAGGATTGGTGCTAATTCTTTAAAAAGATTTTTTTCACTTTAAAGAAATTTTATGGCACTTACCAGTGAAGCCATTCAGTCTTGGGCTTTTATTTATGACAAGTTATTGATGACTGATTCAATCTCCCTACTTCTCTACACATATTTTCTATTTCTTCTTCAGTCATTTTCAATAGTTTGTGTCTTTTGAGGCATTTGTCTATTTTGTCTTATCTAATTTGTTGTTCATACTGTTCTTTTATAATCCTTTTTTATTTCTATAAGGTTGGTAGTAATAGTGCCTCTCTTATTCTTTGCTTTAGTAATTTGAGTCTTTTTTCTTGGTCATCCTAGCTAAATGTTTGTTGATTTTGTTGATCTTTACAAAGAACCAACTTTGGGTGGTTTTATTTTTCTCCATTTTTTTCTATTTATGATTAATTTCTGCTCTAATCCTTATTTATCCTTTCCTTCTATTTACTTTGAGTTTGATTTACCTTTCTTTTTCCAGTGTCTGAAGGTGGAAGGTAAGGCTGTTTATTTGAAATTTTTCATCTTTTTTATTGTGCATTATACAGCTCTCAATTTCCCACTACTGCTTTCACTGCATTTTTATGTTTTTGCTTAATTGATAGGCTTTATGTGGTTTTTTTTCAGTTTAAGTTTACAAGAAAAAGTGAGGAAAAGTACATAGATTCCATATACTCCTCAATACCCCCAACTTCCCCTATATTTAATATCTTGCATCACTGTGGTACACTTGTTACAAAGGATGAGACAATATTGATACATTATTATTAAATAAAATCCATGGTTTACTCTTAGTGTTGACATTATAAGTGTATTCGTCAATACAGTATCATACAGAGGAATAGTTTTATTGCCCTAAAACTCCTGTTATAACGCTGTGCTTATTCATCCCTTCCTTCCTCCCCCAGAACTCCTGTCAAGCACTGATCTTCTTATTGCCTCCATAGTTTTGCCTTTCAGAATGTCATATACATAGTTGGAGTCATACAGTATGTATGTAGCCTTTTAAGATTGGCTTCTTTCACTTAGCAATGTATACTTAAGATGCCCCTATATCAGAGTTTAGGATCTAAGCACAGAGGGGACTGTGAAGATTGCTTTGTGCTCTACAGCCTGCTGCTCACTTCAAGAACTATGGAGGATTTCTCTCTGTTTCAGAGCTTGGATGTCAGCTATTTGGTCCTCTGATTAGTTCTCTTAGGTCTCCAATCCTGTCTCCCCTCTGGGTTTCTGTGCTTCAGGAGATACCACTTTATACTGATGTCTTACGCCCTCCCCCCGCCTCTCCCCATTTTCAAAGGACCACTTTAGCTGCTATCTTGTATTAGTTGAAGATTTGGATTGTTGCAGAGAGATGTCTTTCAACTACCCTGACCCACTGCTGGCTTTCATCAACCTCTGACTTAGATTCATAGAAGACCTGCAGTGATTCATAACAGTTTTTCTGTTATGAATGTACAGAAAAACAGTTTTCATGCACAACACAACTTGATGTGGGATATCTCTGTCAGTTTTAGATTTTAGTGTGTTACTCCCATGCATTTAGTGAAGGCTTTGTGAAGTAGTTTGTAGGTGGGTAAAAATTAACTAATTGAATGAGATCCCTTGGGAATCTAAAATGTCACACCAGACAACATGGGACATTTAATGTTTCTTTAAGAAGTTTGGCTGGTCTCTCCTTACCACTATCCATGGGATTCTTCTAGGGATAAAATGACCATGAATCTCTCAGGAATGGCTTATCATTTTCTGCAAAAATAGTTCTTTGTCTTCTAATCCTTTGCAGCCTCAAATCTCTGATGGGATTAGAAAACATACTTTTGTATGTTATCCAGCTTGTTCTCATTTGTAGAGTGAGGGTTATGGTCTTTTGTGATTTTCTTTATTCTTTTTTTTTAACATCTTTATTGGAGTATAATTGCTTTACAATGGTGTGTTAGTTTCTGCTTTATAACAAATTGAATCAGCTATACATGTACATATATCCCCATTCTACATTCTAAATGTTTAAATGTTTTTAAAAATAGTTTTCTGTAGGTAAAAGGTTGTTTTGCTGAGGCTAGTGTCCACTGTGTTCCTTAAACTACCATTCTGGAAGTCTCTCCAAAGGTGATTTTTTTCCATATGGATATTCACTTGACTCAGAACTATTTATTAAACATACCATCTTTTCTTCAAAGTACTGCAGTTTCTTCTTGTCATAAATCAGATCATCATATACATATGTGTCTGATTCTGGACTTTAGATTTTGTTCCAATAATTAGTTTGTTTAACCTTTTGCCAATACTACAGCTCTTGGATTGCTGTCTTTTTATAATAAGTATTCTTATCTGGTAGTTATTTCCTCCTCTTTCCTCATCTTCTTCAAAATCTCAATTATTTTTGACCCTCTGCATTTCTTTATGAATTTCAGGATTGCCTAGTACATTTTCCAAAAACATACTGGGATTTTCATTGGGATTGTGTTGAATCTATATATTATTATAATTAAGGGAGAATTTACATCCTAACAATAGTCTTCTGATCCATAATATATCCATTTACTTATGTCTTTAAATGTTTTCTCAAAATGTGATTTTAATATTCAGTATAAAAGTCTTTCACATTTTCATAACTGTATCTAGGCCTTTGATTTCTTATACAATTGTAAGAAAAGTCTGTATCAGTCAATGTTTCATCAGAGGAATGGAACCAGTTTAAATGTGTTTAATCTGCCCAGTGGATTTCAGACTTGTCCCCATTTCACATAAGCTATTCTCTCTCTCTCTCTGCTCTTATGGCCTTTCAACAAACTCAATCGGGACCACCCATATTTAGGATAATCTCTTTTGGCTTCGAGTCAACTATATATCATATCTACAAAATACATTCACAGCAACATATAGATTAATATTTGAATAATTGGAGACTAGAACCTAGCTAAGTGGACACAGAACTGTATCACAATGTCATTAAATTTCCTTTTCAATTTTTTATATTATATTTTATATTTATTGATAATATATATTTATATTTTTACAATATAATATACTTATATATAATATATTTATATACTTATTTTATATTACATTTGTATATATTATAATGGAGACTTTATTTTAATGGTGGGGACATTATAAACAAACAAGTAAATCAGATAGTAATAAATACCAAGAAGAAAATTAAAGCAGGAGGTGGGTATACACATCTGTCAAACGAACTTGAGGTGGAGGAAGTAAATTTAGAAGAAAAATTGTGGTGGGTGGCATGAAAATAGGATGAAATAGGATGGCCAAGTTGCACTCCTCTCAGGTAGCAGCTGTGTGTGATGGCGCCTGTGTGAAGTGAACAAATGGCACAGGAAGATTGCTGGGAAGGAGTATCCATGTTGTTCAGGATGATAAAATTTCCTTTTTAATTTAAATGTTTGCTGCTGAAATAAATAAAATTGATTTTTGTATCCTGACTTGCTAAATTCACTTAATTCTAAGAGTATGTTCATAAATTCTTGGTTTCATTAAGTATCCAATCTCGTGTGTAAATAATGAAAATTTTATTTCAACCTTTCTCATCCTTATGACTTTAATTTCTTTTTCTTGTTTTATTGTACTAGTTTGGACCTGCAGTACAAACTTGATTAAAGGTGATAATAGAAGTCATCCCTGGTGTTTTTTTTTTAATAGTGATGGTAAAATATTTCATTTTTGCCATTGAATGTAATGTTTGCTGAAGTCTTTTTGAAATGTTTTTTCTTAGAATGAGCAAGTTGCCTGTCATTCCTATTTTGCTATAAACGTTTACCACGAGCATGTTTTAAATTTTGTCAAATACCATTTCTGCCTCTATTAATATGGTTCTGATTTTTCTCTTTTTACCTTTGGTAATGTGATGAACTACATTGAATGATTTTTGAATGATAAACCACCCTTGAATACCCAGAATGAAGATCACCTGATTGTGATATATTCTATTGTTTTATTTATTGCTAGATTTGAAATGTTAAAGGTTTAGTAAGGGTTTTTTTTTTTAACATCTATATTCATGAGAGAGATTTGTCTGTAATTTTTCTTTCTTTCAATGTCCTGATCAGATTTTGGAATCAAAGTTTTGTTGGTTTCTTAAAAAATATCTGAGATGTCTTTCTTCTTATTTAGTTATGTGTATGAATTTTGCAAAATTAATGCTATTTCTTTCTTAAATGCTGGGTCTGGGGTTTTGTTATGGGAAAGTTTTAAGTAATAGAGTAAATTTCTTTACAGATATTGGATTATTCAGATTTCCTGTGCATTATTTTTTCAGCTTCGGTAAATCATATTTTCAAGCAATTTGCTTTTTTTCTCTAAATTTTAAATTTAATTGCATACATTTGTTCACAATAACCTCATTAGTTTTAAATATCTTTAGGATCTCTTGCAATATGCCTTTTTTCTGATATTAGTAATTTCTGTTTTCTCTTTTTCTTAACCAGTCTTACTAGACATTTTATCAATTTTATTCAGCTTTTCAAAGAACACAGTTTTGTCCCTTTCATTTTTCTCTATTTTATATTTTTAAAATTAAATTGATTTATAACCAGATATTTCTTATTTTCTTCCTTATAATAGTCTAACGTTAAACTTTACCATTATTTTTCTAACTTCTTATAATGTAAACTTAAAAATTGATTTTCAGTGTTTCCTCGATTGTAATATGAGAATATATATATATATATATATATATATATATACATACACATATTCTACTAATGTCTGTTAAAGCTGCTTACCGCAAATTTTGACATATTCATTGTATTTATTCTATTTCACTTTGAAATATTTTCTACTTTTACTTGTGATTTTATCTTTGATCCTTTGATTATTTAATAATGTAAAATATATTTTATTTATTGTTTTACTGTTGGTTTCTAGGCTACTTCCATTGAAGTCAAGAAGATGTTTTGAATGATTTCAGTCTTTATAAGCGTGTTGAGGCTTTCTGTGTTGTGAAACATGATCAATTTTGATAAATGCTCCCTATACCCATGAAAAGCAAATGAATCCTGCCATTTTTGGTTGGAGTTGTTCTATGCATGACAAAGAGGTCATGTTTCATTATGTTCATCATACTTTCTTTGTCTTTATTCATTTGTATGTGTGTGTTAGTGTTTTATCCATTTTTTAAAATGTAGTGTTTTTGACAAGGGTGCTTGTCCACCCTACTAGGAAGCAGAAGTCCTTCCATTCCTCTTAATCAAATACCACATACACATTGTCAACTCTTAAATATATTTCCAGCTAGACCTTTCATCTGAATCCAGGCTCATATATCTAAATGTGTAACGAGTATCTTCACATCTCTCTGATACTTCACATTCATGTTAAAACTAAAATCATCATCTTCCACCCCAAACTTCCCCCTGCCAATCTTCCCATCTTACTGAAAGAAGTACTATCAATTAAGTTGTTCATGTAGAAAAAAATAAGAGAATTAAGTTTAGACTCCATTCTTGATGTCCATAGCACATGCAGAAAGTTAGTAAATTCTACCTTTTTGACATCTCTTTGATCTATCTCCTCTCCATCCCCACAGATACTGCTCCATTATCTCCTATTTGAACTCTTTCAGAAGCTTTTAATTGCTTTCTTGCCCTCAGGGCCCTCAGGAAGAGCCTTGTTCTGTCTGATTTGCCCTCCATATAATTGCCAGGGTTATCGTTATAAATCATAAATCTGACTTATTACTTCTTTGCTTAAAATCCTTAAATTGCTTCTTATTACCTGCAAGACATATTTTAAACATCTATGTCTTTGCAATAATGTTCTTTTTTTCTGGAATGTCATTCTTGTGTTCCATCTCACTATTTTGTCCACTTGGAAAACATCTTTTCTATTGTGCAAGAATGAGTTTGTGTCAAGTTCTTTGCCCATCCTCAACTAGAATGGCATATTTCCACCATTGTCCCCTTACTAAGTCCATTATGGCCTTTCATCACAAAACCTCTAAAACTTTATTTCATTTAATTTTACATGTCTGTGACACCCATCTACTCCAAGACTCTGAACAATTCAATAGAAAGAACTTTGACTGATTGATCTTTGTGTAATTCAGTATTGAACTTGGCAGTTACTGGACACACAGTAAATATTGCTTGATTGAGTAAATAGAAATTTTTAAAAAGCTACATACAATTTGCTGTATTTTCACCCATTTAATGTGAAATGTTTTATAAATGTTAATTTTAATCCATTAATCTGGTTATCTCCTATATTTGATCAGAAACAACGTTATTCTGTGAATAGCTCTGTTTTGTCTGTGAAGTCTTAACTGCTGTAGGCCATGTCTGGTATTTCAGTTAATCAATTAAGCTACCATAGAAATAAGTAAGAGGATAAATGACTTAGACAGAATCTTTAATGTGACATCTCTCATGAGAACTGGTTCATATTATCATGTAGCAGAGCAGAGAGAGTGATAACAGCCATGTAGGGTGATCCTGAAAATAACTGCCTTTAGAATTCCCACAGGTTAAACTCATTGTCTTCCCACAACCGTCTCCCCTTTCCACTCTCTGTCACAGTGATTGGCATCGTCACCCATGTGGTTGCAAAATCAAACCCCTTAGGGTCATTTTTTCACTTTCACCTTTTCTTCACCCTACATTCTTCAATCCATTACTAAGTTCTATTGATCTTACCTCTAAAATAGTTCCCAAATCTGTCAATTTCTTTCCCTTTTCACCGCCACCACCCTCTTCCAAGACACCACCATCTTATAGCATATGTAATTCCTTACCATAGTATTTATTGTGTATTTCATTCTTTCTTCTCTGTCACCAATAGACTGTGAGCTTCCTGAGAACAACGTATATTTCTGATACTCTATCCCTCCAGGAACATGTTGTCATCAAATAAGAAAGTGGGTGCTAATAGTTAATGTATTACTTTCCCCTAAGTGTTCTATTTGCATTTTAACAATACCCTTCCAGGAATGATGCTTTAGAACAATGTTTCCCAAATGATAGTCTGTAAAACCCTAGTCAGGTATTCTGGGTTAAATAACTGGGGAAACAGCAAACTTTATCTCCTTCTTGGATATAGTATCCATTTACTATATTAAAGGTTATGAAACATGCTGCAATAAAGCATACAGATTAATTGTATATAGCCCAGTATTTTCCACACTGACTAGACCAGAGAATCTCTTTTTCATGGCATATCTATTAACATCTTGCTGAGTGGTGTATTTTGGACACAGTATAAAATGACTCATAAATGATCAACTTTGGACTCCAACTGTCCAATGTAGGACAGTTATAAATGGCAAGAGGAGCTTGCCTTAGCCCTGAAATGCTCTTGAAAGGCTGAGGGTGTCTCCCAAATGACCTCAACAACCTCTTAACAGCTTGGTATGACTATGCCATCCAAAGACCATCTCCTTAGTCTAACTTTTGGCCTTTCCAGTGTTGTTTCATCCCAGAATATCTGAGTACCCTTGCAGACTTTACATAACAATGTATCTGTTGGGAATACCAGGTGAACCGTCTTGTTTCTTCTTCCCATAAAAATGTTCTTTTTAAATTGTCAGTTCCATTGTAGCTCGTTAGCTCTGTTTGATTATTTTTCCCTGGGTAGAATGAGAAACTTTTTGAATTTCACTACTCAACTGCCTTTCTTCAAACTTGGCATAAATAATCCTCAGGGAAAAGCATTCCCGACCATTGTAAGTTGACTGTGGTTCTCTTGTGTGTGTGTGTGTGTGTGTGTGTGTGTGTGTGAAAGAGAGAGGATTGGATATATTGATTTTTATATACAGCTTCTTTAGAGTCTGTGAAAATCACAACAATTCAATAGCTTGGGAGCTTCCCTGGCCCATGGAAAACGCTTGGAGACTTTGTCACTCAAGTTACCCTACCACTGACCCAAGGCCATGCATATCTTGCTTCACTGTCTTCTAGTCCTCAGTCTTACTATTGCTACATCCCCTAAGAAGATCACTGGCATTACATTTGTCTTCACAGTGCAGTCTCCTGGCAGAGAGTTATCACCTTTGTGTTAGCCTCTCCTCCCAAGAAAGGGGTGTCCCTCTCCTTTATAAGACAAATTCCTACCCTGAAAATCTCTTCTCTCCAAGATCCTGAGGGATCTTGCTCCTATATTTTCCATTTACTCATGTATTCATTCACAAATAGTTATTAAACTATTCCTATGCTCCAGGCACTGTCAAAGGTACTGGGGTCTACAACTGAGAATGAAATAGTATTGATAACTGTCCCTGTCCCCCTGGAGTTCACTCATTTCAGTTCTTGAATGCCTTCCTCTGCGCTGTCTCCTTCCTTCCCCTCAGCCCTCAGAAATAGCCATGAGTGTCACATACAGAGAAAAGCAGTTGTCTTTTCAATGGCCATCTGATTCCTGTCATATACTGACCCTACTCATTTTCCCACAGTTTGTAAAATGACCTTTCTAAAGCATAAATATGATTTCCCATTACCTAAAGCTGAAGCTCCAATTTCTTAGTAAAGCTTGCAAGACTTTTCACAATATGGCCCCAGTCTGGTGTCTTGATCTAAATTCTTCCAGCTCCCCATTACAAACCCTGTGCTCAAAGCTGGGACTAGAGTGAGGTGCCTAAGGTATGAACCTAAGAGTGAGTGCTTCCTTAAATTTTTTGTGCCCTAGATGCTTCACTCAGTTTACCTGAGTCCCAACCCTGCTTATATTGGGGCCACACTTGATGGGCTCTGAGTCCCCAGACACATGATGTGCATTTACATCTCTGTGCCTTTGCAATGTTTCCCTTGTTTTCACCATCCCTTCCTCTCTCATAATTAAAGGCAATTAAAAAACTTTTAGTTATGCTTATTTGAGTCACACCTAACTAGAATATAAGCCCCAAGAGAGCAGAGGTTGTGTCTGTGTTGCTCACTGTTGTATCTCCAGAAGTTAGGAAAAGGAAGGGTAAAATGAATCCAGTTCAAAAGCCACTTCATCCATGGAATCCTCCATGACACTTCTGTCCCTCTGCAAATTCAAATGCTCCTCTTCTGTGCTCACGCAAGGCTCCAAGGATATAACTCAGTTTTAGCTTTATCACATTGTAAGATATTTTCACTATCTCCTTCCGACTATATGATATATATGATACAGTATTATTAGCTATAGTCACTACGTTGTTAATCTTATAACTGGGAGTCTGTACCCTTTGAGCAATATTTCCTTGTTTCCCCCACTCCCAACCCCTGGTAACCACCACTCTATTCTCAATTTCTCTGAATTTTTCCTTTTTAGGTTCCACATATGAGGAACTCTCATTCATTAAGTATGAGAATGAAAAATGATACAGCCTCTTTTGAAGACATTTGGCAGTTTCTTACAAAACTAAACAAAATCTCACCATATGACCCAGCAATCATGCTCCTAGGTATTTACTCAACTTATTTGAAAAGCTATGTCCACACAAAACCCTGCAGGAGTGGTAATCCATATTATGATCCCATATAATTCACCCTGCAAAAATCATATGAATCTTGGCAGATGAGGATAAACTAACATAAACTTAACACAAAATAGCCCCTAGTAGTGCTTCCGTACTAGATATGGTGTTCTTACTGTAATGGATCATTAATATATCCTCTGGTATTTGGTATGTGACTTTGATATAGCTAAAGGATTTGTTTGAATATTCATCAGAAAGAAGGATGAGAAGTTATTCACATTCACCTGGATAGACAGTGGCCTATATTAATGGTCTTCGTGCAGGTCTATTTTAACTCTCCTGCTCTTTGTCAGAATATTCCCAAAAGAATTTGATAGTCTGGAAATTCTGTAGGATCTCATGCTAGTCCACTATGTTGATAATATCAATTTACTTGGCTCTGATAAAGAGGAAGTAGCAAATATTTTGGATGCATAAACTCCAGAGGGTGGTAGATAAATCTCATAAGGACACAGGGACTTGTCATTTTGGTGAATTTTTAAAGGATCAAGTTATCTGGGCCGTGCAGGCATGCCTCTTCCTTGAAAAGGACATGTTATTGTACCTTGCATCTCTTACTACTGAGAAGGTACCACAGTGCTTGGTAGGTCTGTTTGGATTTTGGAGACTACATATACTGTAATTGGGAATACTGGCCTGACCCATCTATGAGACGACTTTGACATGTTAAGTGGGACTAAAAGCAAGAAAAGGCATTGAGGAAGGTCTGGCTATAGTACAAGTGGCACTGTCTCTTGGGATAAACCTTCTGGCAGATTCCATGGTGCTAGAGATATTTGTGGTAGATGAAGATGCCATATAGAGTCTCTGGTGAACCTGAACAGTAAAGGTGAAGCACAAACCCCTAGGGTTCTGAAGTAAGTCCACCCTGTCTACCACAGAGAAATATATACCATTTAGAAAGAAACTGCATATTTGCTATTTGGTTCTGGTAGAGAATGAATGAGTGTCTGTCCATGGGACATTAATCGACTATGCAACCAGAACTTCCCTCGTGAACCGGGTTCTGTCAGACCCATAAGATTGGGCCGTCACAGCAGCAATCCATGGTATGATAGAAGTAGTGTATTTGGAATTAGATCTGAGTATGTCCAGAGGGAATGAGTAAGTTACTTGAACCAGTGCCCCAGTCCCTGTTGTTGCAATAAGGCCTCTCTTTCAGCTCACATCTGTGGCCTCATAAGGCCTTCTCTATGACTGGTTGACAGAGGAGGAAAAAGCCTGAGTCTGGTTCCTGTGTTGATGTGAACAAATAATGAATGACAGCTGCACTACAGGCCCAGCCTGAGGCAACTCTGAAATACAGTAGTAAGGAAAAATGCTTCAAGTTGCAGAGCTGATCAATCATCCACTTTGGGTGGAGACATAAATAAGCATATATATGGACTTCTGGGCAGTGGTGAATAGTTTGACTGGTTGGTCAAGTTGTTGGGAGAAGCAAGTTTGGAAGGTCAAGGCAAAAGGAGAGGCATGTGGATGGACCTAAAGGCGTGCACACAGTGTGAGGATCTTTATGTCTCACAGTAAGGCTCATGAGAGAACATCTACTGAAAAAGAAGCATTAAACAAGTCAACAGAATGACTTTCTCAGTAGATGTCAGCCAGCCTCTGTTTTTGGAATACCAGCATTTGCACAATGCACCTATGAATGGAGTAATCATGATATCAGAGATAGAAACTACATATTGGACCAGCAACATGGGCTCTCTCTTACCAAGACTTATTAGCTACTACCACTTGGTATCTTGAGTATCTTTCTGATCTTTCAGTACCAGAGGCCAATGCTAAAACCTCAATATGGTACTTGCCCTTGAAGAGACAAACCAGACATTTAGTGGCAAGTTGATTACATCCTGCCCTGTAGATTTAATTTTATCCTGAGTAAGGACTTACCTTTCTTGCCTGCAGTGCATCAGACAACTCTACTGTTTGAGTTCTCAAAGAAAGTCTGATTTTCCAACATGAGGTCCTGCATATTACTACTTTGCATTAACGAATTCACTTCATGGCAAAGGAGGAATGACAATGGGTGTGTCACTATGCAATCCACTGGTTCTATCATATGTCACATTACCCAGAAGCTGCCAGCCTAAAAGAGCACTAGCATAGTCTCTTGAAGGCTCAGATAAGGCAACATCTTAGATATGATGCCTATGATTTGGAGATTCTGTCCTTTAATGAAGCAGTGTATGTCTTGAACAAATCGTCATTATATGGTGCTCCATCTCCAACAGGTAGACTACATAGATATGGGGGAAATGGGTGGAAGAAGGAGTGGCCCCACTCACCATCATTTCCAATGACCCACTTGAAAACTTTAAGTTCTGTGGTTCTAGGTGGCCTGGTTTCTAGAAGGTGGCTACGTCTACCAGGGGACACTGTAAGATTCCTAATAAACTTAAAGCTATGGCTGCCACCTGGTGATTTGGGGTTTCTCATGTCAATAGAACAGCAGGTGAAGGAAGGGATTAACATACTGGAAAAGCTAACTTGACCATCATGAGTAGGTAGAGTTGTTATCCCTATATCCATTTGTTAACTGTGAATGGACAATGGACCTGGAAAGAAGGGGCTGGAGACCAGGGAGGCCAGTTATGTTTCTTCCATGTCCAGCCTCCCAGAGATCTTGAGCTCCTCAGGACGGATTCTACCTCCACAGCAATGAGTTTAGAATATGGCAGGAAAGGAGGTCATCCTCAAGGTGACCTCCAGAAGCTATCTCCAGAAAGCACCACCGTGAAACATTCCCAACCATTACAAGGCCTGCAGAGTGGCTCCACTATCAGGGAAGGAAATGTGTTCATTAACTATGGGCCAAGAGGGAATATGGCAATTAGGCTCTGAATGTCACAAAATAGTGCTATAGGTAGAAGCAGAGAGCTTGCCCAAAAGCCAAACTGAAGAAATTGTTCAGTGCTGACTGAAATGGCCACTTCTGTGGCTTGTGAGAATTTGACTTCATCAGCCAGCAGAGGAATCAGCTTGATGCATCAGAGATTTTTCAAGGCTCTATTGGGAAACTGGATTTTTTTTTTAACATCTTTATTGGAGTATGATTGCTTTACAATGGTGTGTTAGTTTTTCTTTATATAACAAAGTGAATCAGCTATATATATACATATATCCCCATATCTCCTCTCTCTTGCATGTCCCTCCCACCCTCCCTAACCCACCTGGACTTGAGGACACGGGGAGGGGGAAGGGTAAGCTGGGACGAAGTGAGAGAGTGGCATGGACTTATATATACTACCAAATGTAAAATAGATAGCTAGTGGGAGACAGCCACATAGCACAGGGAGATCAGCTCGGTGCTTTGGGAAACTGGATTCTTATTTTGGAATTCTCCTTTTTCTGTATCCTATTACTTGGCACCAAGTATTCCTCACTTTGTTCCATATTTGTTCAACATTCCTTATATGCTGAGTGCCTACAGTGTGCCAGGCCCTGTGTGGTTCAAGTAGTGGTGAGATTGGGGGAGTGAGATTGGGGGGCCAGGATAAGATACAAGGTTGTGTTAGCCATGGCACCTTTCCTTGAGGAGCTTGAGATCCAGCAAGGCAGACAGAACTTTGATCAAAAACAGTGTAAAATTGCTAGAGTAGAAGTCTAAGCACAGCACCATGGGACTCCAAAGGAATAAGAAGCTGTTTAGCTGCCTGGAGATCAGGGAAGTCTTCACAAAGGAGAGGATACTTGAGCAGAGGCTTGATTAATAAATAGAAGCTTAAGGTTGAGAAGAGGAGAAAGGTCATTCTTGGCAGAGAGAACTGAGTGTGCCAAGATACCAAAATAAGAAATATGGCTGTATTTTGTGGGTAAGCGAGCCTTTGTGGGAATCTGATCCATTACAAAGTTGTGCAGGCTTGTTCTCTGCCTAAGAGTGCCTGGCCCAAGAGGTCACATAGGTGCCGATCCCCAGCTTACATTCTGCTTGTCAACTCAGACATTCTAGAAAGAAGCGGCTTCTTCCTAGAGAAAGGGGTTTTATTCTATAAGTTTTTATTATCAGTGGACCCAGTCTCTCCATTATTTTCCTTCTGTCTTAAAGCTTCATCTCAGAGTACGATGGTGAATGACCCCCCCCCGAAGATATTCTCAGACTCAAATCAGATGTCAGTGGCAGGATTTTCTTGTGAATCCTTGCCAAGACCTAGGGTTGATTGCCCTTGCTTTTTTCTTGAAACCCTGACACATTCTGGGGAAGGACAATCTGGAGATGTTCTCTTTGGGAGGCCCCCTGTGGCTTTGGAGAGCAGGGTGCCCAGGAAGTGCAGAGTGACTCAAGGGAGCCAAGGAAAGGGCAGGGAGAGAGGCAGTTGGTAGCCAACACACATAAAAAATAGTGCCACCCATGGTCCATAAATACATTTCATACTCAGTTAAACTCAACCAGTTACACCTGCTTCTTCCTACCCCCAAGTACACACACACACACACGCACACACACACACGCACACACACACACACACCCTTTAAGGGAAAAAAAGGAAAATGATGCAAAACTAGAAGCTGATGACCTATCTCACAGTATCTAGAGCAGCGGCGTCCGGGGCCGGGGGCCGAGGCCGCGGAGCTCGCGGAGGCAAGGCCGAGGACAAGGAGTGTCTCCCCGTCACCAAGCTGGGCCTCCTGGTCAAGGACATGAAGATCAAGTCCCTGGAGGAGATCTGTCTCTCTTCTCTGCCCATCAAGGAATCTGAGATCATTGACTTTTTCTTGGGGGCATCCCTCAAGGATGAAGTTTTGAAGACCATGCCTGTGCAAAAGCAGACCCGTGCTGGCCAGCGGACCAGGTTCAAGGCATTTGTTGCCATCAGGGATTACAACGGACATGTTGGTTGAAGTGCTCTAAGGAGGTAGCCACTGCCATCCATGGGGCCATCATTCTGGCCAAGCTCTCTCTCCATTGCCCCCGTGCGACGAGCCTATTGGGGGAACAAGATCTGCAAGCCCCACACTGTCCCTTGCAAGGTGACTGGCCTCTGTGGCTCTGTGCTGGTGCGCCTCTTCCCTGCCCCCAGGGGCCCTGGCATCGTGCCCAAGAAGCTACTGATGATGGCTGGCGTTGACTGCTGCTACACCTCTGCGGGGGGCTGCACTGCCACGCTGGGTAACTTCACCAAGGCCAATTTGGATGTCATTTCCAAGACCTACAGTTATATCACTCCTGATCTCTGGCAAGAGACTGTGTTCACCTAGTCTCTGTATCAGGAATTCACTGACCATCTTGAAAAGACCCACACCAGAGTTTCCGTGCAGAGGACTCAGGCTCCAGCTGTAGCCACCACATAGTTTTCTATAAGAAAAATAAAGTGAATGAAGCTAGTTTAAAAAAACAAAACAAAACAAAAAAACTTTCCTTTTTTCCCTCACCCACTCTACCACTTTCCTTGGACTGTTACCAAGTTTGCTCTGGCAGTATTGGGGCTGGCTGCCAGCCTCTTATGCCTACTGGAGCCACTGTCCCCCTCTACCCCAGAGGTCACAACTTGTTATTGGTCTCTCACCACCAGTGCCCTCGACTTGGAGGCCAGATGACTTTGTGTCTCCTTACTTCTTTGTAAAGAGTCCCCAGTACTCTATATCCCAACTTCTGTGACTGTGATCAGTTCAGTTATCAACATGAAATCTGTTTCCTCATCTCTAAAACAGTAATAATGTAATAATAATAATATCTATCTCAGAGGGTTGTTTGTGAGAATTAATTGAGATTTTTCTGGGTAAAACACCCAACACAGCGCCTAGCACATAGTAAAAGCTCACTAAATCTTATTGACTAGCATCTATTTCACACAGATGCACTTCAGTCACACAGGAAGTGGACTGAGTAGGGACTTGAACTAAATTTTTATGACTTGGCCCAATGTATAAGTTCATGGGTATTTCCACTTATCCTAGAAGGGAACTTTGAATTTCTTTTCAACTTACTTTCTGAGTATCTACTATGTGTAAGGTGCTTGGGCTTGGCACTGGAGATAACGAGATGAATAAGACATTATTCCTGTCATTGAGTTCATTTTCTCATAGGGGGAGAATGGTGGCTGAGTGAACAGTTACAGTACAAGGAGATAATGTTGTTATCAGTTGATGCAAAACTTTGTGGAAGCACAATTGAGAGACAATTGGTGTAAAGTGAGGATAAAGGGAAAAATTCCAGCATGAGATGTCACCTCAGGTGAGTCTTGTCAGATGAGTGAGAGTGGTCTTATGAAGGGGAGAGGTATGAGTGTGTAGCTGGTGGGAGTTGTGAACAGGACCCAAGTCCAGGCTAAGGGACTGGAACAAGTAGGATCTTAGTGGGGGAGAGTATTTAAGGACTGAAGCATGAGGAATGAGGCAGGACATGAAGTTAGAGAGTCAAGTAGAGGCCAGGTCATGAGAATTCTTAGACACCAGGTTATGGAACTTTTTCCTGAGAGTAATGGGGAGAAATAATTGGTTGCAAATAGGAGAATGACATAAATATTATATTTAGATATGACATTTAAAAAGACTCAGGTGGGTAAACCAGATAAGAGATTATTGTAGTAGTACAGGTTAGAGATGATGTTGGCTTACACTAAGGTAGTAGTAGTAGAAACAAAAAGTATATATCTGATAGGAGATATTTTTAGAAGATAGAATGGACAGGACAGGACTTACTGATGGATTGGATATAAGGGGTGAGGAAAAGAGAGAAATCCAGGGTTATAATAAGGATTTTGGCTTAAGCAATTGGGTAAATGTGGTGGCATTCAGTAAGATTGGGAACATAGAAATTTTCCCCTATCCTCTCCTTTTGCACCTGAGGAAACAGAGTCCTTCAGAGAGGAAGTCGTGTGAGGTTGCACAAAAAGTTAGGGACAAATGGCGGAACCTGGACTCATTTTTTATTTAGTCTTTGCTCAGTACTTTTTCTACTGCACCAAAAAGTTCCTGTGCTCAGCAGTCTTTGTACATTGGTAAGAGACAAATGAATCAAATTAGCATCAAAAGCCCAACATCAAAGCAGGGAGGGTAAATGGTTGGGTCATAAATCTACAGTTTTGTTAACATGACACATTAAAGAGAATTTATTCACTAGGCATTGATTTTTTTCTTTTAGCATTGGACTTGAAATGAATGATTTCATATAAAGCAAAACACACTACCCTTGGTATTTAATGAGAGAAGAATCACAGCCTAGTCGAGAAGAGAAGTGGTTCCTGACCATGAAGAAAGAAAGGCCTTGGTGATGAGGGAGAGATAGTTTTTATTCTCTAAGGAGTTTCAGTCCTCAGGAACCTCTAAGTCTGGTAAAGGAAATATTCATTCATCCAATATATATCTGTTGGGGACTTATATTCTAGGAACTATTCTAGGCTCAGTGGAATATGGGTCCCCAATAAAAATATATTGGATGAATGAATATTTAGTTGGGGAAATAGACAACAAAGAATACATTTAATATGTAAATAAAATATATAGGATGTTTTACTATATATTAGTAAGTGCTAAGGAAAAATATAAAACAGGTGTTATGAACAAAACTGTGTCCCCTCCAAATTCATATATTGAAGTCCCAACTGCCAGTGCCTCAGAATGTGACTGTATTTGTAGATAAGAACTTCAAAGAGTTTTAAATTAAACTGGGGTCTTTAGGGTGGGCCCTAATCCATTGTGACTGATGTCCTTAGAAGAAGAGGAAATTTGGACACAGACATGTACAAAGGGAAGACCTTGTAAAAAACACAGGGAGAAGACAGCCATATATAAGCCAAAGAGAGAGGCTTCAGAAGAAATAAACCCTGCTTACTCCCAGACTTGTAGGCTCCACAAGTGTGAGAAAATAAGTTTCTGTTCTTTAACCCACCCAGTCTGTGGTACTTTGTTATGGTACCTCTAGAAGACTGCAGGGATATATACATACAGCAGGGGAAGGGGATAGGGAGTGCTGGAGTGGGACTAGGTTTTCAATTTCACCTAGAGAAGTAGGTGACATTTGAACAAAAAATCTAGAGGAAGTGAAGGAGCATCACATAGAGATATCTGGGGAAGAATGTTCCAGGCAGAGGAGACAGCTAGTGTAAAGACCTTGAAGTGGGGGTGTGCCTGGTGAGTTTGAGGAACAACAAGAGAAGCCAGGATGGCTAAAGTAGAGTGAGTAAAGTCAGAGAGTTAGTAGGTGGTGGATCAGATCATGTAGGGCCTTTTAGGTTATTGTATGGAATTTTATTCTGAGTGAAAATCAGATCTTGCCACTGTGGAAGACAGTTTGTTGGTTTCTTAAGAAGTTAAAGATAGAATTACCATATGACCCAGAACTTTTATGTACATACCCAAAAGAATTGAAAACAGAGATGCAAATAGATACTTGTATATGAATATTCATAGCAGCCTTATTCATAATAGCCATAAAAGGAAACAACCCAATGTCCAACAACAGATGACTGGATAAACAAAATATGGTATAGCCATACAATGGAATATTGCTCAGCCATAGAGAGGAATGAGGTATGGGTACATGCTACAACATGGATGAACCTTGAAAACATCATGATAGGTGAAAGAAGCCATACACAAAAGGCCACATATTGTATGGTTCCATTTATATGAAATGTTTAAAATAGGCAAATCCATAGCCACAGAAGACAGATTAGTGGTTGCCAGGGGCTGGTTAGAGGGCAGAATGGGGATTGACTATTTAATGGATATGGGGTTTCCTGTAGGGGTGATAAAATTCTACAACTAGATAGTGGTAATGATTGCACGACACTGTGAATGCACTAAAAATCACTAATGGTAAGTTGTATGTTATGTGTATTTCATCACAATAAAAAATACTTAGATCCAAAGAAGTATTTTGAATAAAGTGGCATGATCTGACTTACATTTTTAAAAGATCATTCTGGCTTCTCTGTTGAGAAGGAAAGTATAGGTGGGTGGCAAGAATAGAAGCAAGGAGATCAATTTGAGGCTCTTTAGTAATCAAATCAGGAGATTAGACAGGTGGATAGGAGTCTGGAACTTAGGGGAGAGGTCTTGGGAAGGAGATACTAATTTGGAAGTCTTCAGCATATAGATGATATTTAAAGCCATGAGACTGGTTGGGATCACCAAGAGATGGTTCTCCCATTTCATATAGACTTTAGTCCCTTACATGGTGGAACTTTAATTCCAATAGAGGAGACACAGTTTCTTTACAGTAAGAGGACTTCAACTTTTAACAGGAGATGATCTTCACCCTGGGGAAGCTTGTCTGTTGGGAGAAACTGTTGTTACCCTGATGTATCCCCAGTGTGATGGAGAAGCAATGGTCTCCTTACTCTAAAGATCTCCCAATATGACTAGGGAGACATTGTCCACTCACTCTAAGTAGCCCCCAGCCTTAGAAAAAAGCATTGCTCCACACCAGGGAGTTTCCCCCAGTCTAATGGGGAAGGCATGGACCCCACTCTGGATTCCCTAGTCCTTATGCCTGTAGCTCGGAGGAAGGGGCAGAGCAGCAGCAACAACTCACAGAACTAAAGTTAACAATGAAGAGATCCATGCATGTCACAGCCCAAAGCTGTATACCAGTTAATGTCCATGTCTGGGAAGAGCAATTAGAGCTCATTAATTGAGTTGCTGGTAACACTGCCATTCTCAAGGCTAATTATCTTTAATTGGAGTTGTCTACTTTGATAATAAGCATTCAGCCTCCTTCCATTCAGTTTAACAATGTTCCATGCACTATCCTAGACACTTCAGGGAATACACTTTAAGGAGCTCAACGTTTTGTCACGGGACCATCCTGGTACATAGATAACTCCAACCTAAGGCAGAAACTGATGAGTATGGTAGAGAGTCATATACTAGGGTTAGATCAGTACAAAGATACTTAAGGGGAGGGGAGCATTTGATGGAGCTTTACAGAGGAAGCAACGTTTGAACTGGAACTTAGGAGAATGAGTAAAATTTCCACAGGCATTCCAGGCAGATACAACAGCATAAGCAAGTGATTGGGGGTTGAAGAATACAGAGTATATATAGTTACTAATAAAAATATTAATTTATTTATCTCATTTATTCATTAATTTAGCAAATATTCACTGAGTACTTTTTATGTTCTAGGAACCCTCCTCAGTGCTTTGGATACTGCAGTGAGCAAAATAAATCCCCTGTCCTCATGGAGCTTTCATTCTAGACGGCTGGGATAGATCATAAACAAATAAGCAAATAAGTATGTAATTTGTTAGGTAATAATAAGTGTTTCAAAGAAAAAAGCAGAATAAAGGGGTAGAGAGTGATGGGGGAGAAGTTGCGCTATTTTATACAGGGTGGTCAGGGAAGTCATGTCTGCTAAGATGTCATTTGAGTAGAGACCTAGATGACATGAAGAATGAATTAAATATATATCTAGTGTAAGAACATTTCCAATGCAGAAAATAGCAAGACTCTGCGGCAAGAGTATGCTTGCTATATCCTGGGATCAGCAAGGCCTGAGCAACAGAAAGAACAAAGTTATCATTTACCTAGAAGAGGAAGCCTAGGATAAGGAATAGGCTTGGGATTTATGGAAGATCTGGAGTTTGGTTTAGGGCATTTTAAGTTTAAGATGTTTATTAGCTAGCCAAGTGTAGGTGTCCAACAGGAAGTTGGATATATTAATCTGTAGTTTAGGGGATACGTGCTTCTGAAGCTGAAAGTTGGGAAATTGATGGCACATAGATGATATTAAACATGATGTGACTGGATGATATCACAAGGGAGGAACTGTAGATGGAGACATGGTCTATGGACTGAGCTCTGAGTTGCTCCAGTGTTAAGCATTTGGATTGATGAGGAAGAACCAATAAAAGAGACTTGAAAGAAATGGTGAGTGGTGGTTTTTGTAAAAGTGAAGGCAAGAAGTAATGAAGCTTTGAATTACAGTTCTGGCAGCGGGGATGTATAAATAGGTCAGAGTTTAGCAAAGCATCATAGGAGTAAAATCATCAGCATTGGGCATGGGTGTGAGGGTGGACACACAGAGAGAAGGGCACAGAAAGCTTCCTGGGCATGATTCTGGCTCAGACAACTTGGTAGATTGTGGTGTCCTTAACTAATACAGGGGCTATTGTCAGGGAAGGGGAGAACTGGTTTGAGCAGAGGGAAGTAGAAGGAAGAGTCAGGGAAATGTTAAGTTCAATTTGAGACAGTTGAGTTTGAAATTCTTGTAAGGCATTCAAGAGGAAATGTCAGATTGGCAGTTGGAAATGCCAAGACCTAGAACCATATAAACGCTGACATTGTTTCTTCAATCACTAATCACTATGTGTCTATCACTCAGTCTCACAATGTGGTGTCCACTGATGGGTGAGGGTTGGAGGGAAAAGATATTTAGTAAGGAGGAGATTCAAATTTCTGAATCTACTCTGTCAGTAACTCTGGGACCTTGGGCTAGTTATATCATCTCTCTAAGCCTAGGTTTCCTCATTCGTAAATGGGAGACAGTGTTAATACTTCATTGGTTTTCTTTTTGAGGATTAAATGAGTAATTGCATAGAAAAAATCTTGAGAGAAGTAAGTGCTTACAGAATTTTGATTGAGTGAGGCTACGAATGGATTAGTTTGAGCACTTCCCAGGAGCACAAAGGAACTCCAGATGGGGAGCTACAAACCAGGCAGGGCATGCCTGGGGCGCGAATGAGGAGTAGGAATAAAAAGGACCTTTCTGGAACTTCCTGGAAGCTCCCTAGAGATCCTAGAAATTTAGGTGGTGACCTTCAAGAAGGGCTGCCGGGAGGTCCCATCTCACTTGCATGCTTAGTCTGTCTTGCACATAGAGAGCATGAAACCAGCTGGAACCCCTCTCTTGTGGTATAGGGAATAAGTCCTCTGTGCCAATTTCCCCAGAAAGGGAGCTGTCTCTGGGGACTAGATGGAGATTAGATGGGGAATAAGGGACCAGGAACTCAGGGTTTGTAGGCAGAGCAACACTGAAGTGGGTTAGTGGTGACTGGGCAGGGGCAGATAGAGATAAAGAGGGAAAAGGTAAAAAGTTTTATAAAATCACAGCAATACTACATGAAATCAAGAGAAAGACAAACAGACAGCCAGACTGACTGACAGAGGCTGGAAATGGAATGAGAAGGTAATTTCCACTACAGTAGTGCCTGTCAAAACCTAGCAGAGGGCCTGACCCTCAGTAGGTAGGTAGGTAGTGAGTATTTGTTGAATGAATGAATGCATGAATGGGGCAGGGAGCAAGTTGGGAGGAGAGAAAGACAGGGACAAAGAATTGTATGAGTGGTAGAAGAGTGATTTTGTAACTGAAATCAATTCAACATTTATTGATCTCCTATTGCCTGCCAAGTACTGAGAAAATTAGAGCCTGGAGGCATTGCGCTGAGTCACGAATAGCTCTGAGCTCTAGTAGGCTGGCAGCTGTGTTAGAGAGCAGCATTGGAAAGTGGGCACTGTTATCAATTGTTGACATTCTGGATATTCCCCAGAATATCCTTACACTGCCTCCTTCTGGTGTGCTTAGTGTCCCCTGCCCTTCTATAGGTCAAACTTTAGGAAACCCAACAAGCATGTTTTAATATGTTATTACCATACAAAACTGGGAAGAAACCTCAATTGGAATGTCAGGCACTAGAACCCTGGAACAAAGGTATCATCATTCCTATTTTAGAGATGAAAAAACTGAGGCTCATAAGTTGAATGGCTTGCTCAAGATCACACGGTAGCAAAGCCAGTGTTCAAACAGAGTTCTTTTTGCTGTTCAGTGCTCTGTCCTCTCTCTCCCGGCTGCCTTCATAAATTCTGCATACACGTAACCCCCATACCACCTTCCAAAGACTGGATAAATGAAAATTCAGACATCTGAAGGCAGCACATGTTGAACAGAGGCATATGCTGCACGGAAGAGTCTTGACTTTACATCAGGGACTCACATAAGAAGACTCTCAGTGCAATTCAATTATTATCTCATTATTAACTCATTCACTGAATCCCTCATGTATTCAACTATGGTTCAAACATAGCTTGATCTCATACTATGTGCCCAAAAGAGTTGTGAGTGTAAATAGAAGCAAGTCGGAAATGATGAGTACCTGGAGAACATTTCACTCCACTGGGTGATGGGGAAACCAAGGATAACAATGATAATAGCTAACATTTAATGAGTACTTACATTGTTCCAACTACTTCCCATGGCTTAACTTCTTTTATCCCCAAAATAACCCTATGAGGTGTAGGTACCACTATTTCCCTCGTTTCATGACTAATAAATGGAGGCCCAGAGAGATCACACAACTTGCTTAAGGTCACACAGCTGTGTGGCAGAACTGGGATTTGAATCCAGAAAATCTGACTCCAGAGTCCCCAGTGACAGTTCCTGGCTGGAATAAGTGCTAAATTCTCCATCCTCTTCTTTCACTCATTCTCACATTCCTTCCCCTCCTGTCAAAGAGAATCCCACTCCCCTTCCTGTATCATTCTCTTTACCATCCCTATGATTTTGTTTCTTCTGTTACCTTTGCCAGGGATGCTCTCCACATTGCTTTATCTTGCCCCATAAAAACTCTCCTTTACTGAAAATGGCAGTTCAGATGTTGCCAACTCCACCATGAAGCTTAACGTGAACCCCCCTAAGAAATGTGAAGTGAGCTCTTCCTCATTCTCTTCAGGATGCCATGATTTTGATTTAGATGTTTTGTAGCACTTACTATGTCCTGCTTATATTTTTGTTCTTATATTGTTGTTACTGTAATTTATCTTTACTCCTCATTGCAGTTTCATGAAGAGCTAGGACCAAGTCTGGAACCCTCGAAATGTTTGGCATGGTGCTTAGGGGTTGTAGGTGTTTGTTTGCATGGAAGTAAGTTATCTGATGCTTGGTTCCCCAGACACACGTGAGCCTCATGCAGTAAGTCTCAGTTCGTGAATATAAGTTACTTCTACCTACCTACCTTATAAAGGCATTCTTCACATCCTTGCTTGGGGCTACAGATAATGGTGTGGAACATGGTTGTGATGATGCAATAAAAGATAGCGATGAACTTGTTTTCACCTTGGAATGCCGGTGAATGACATTTAGGTACATAGAGGTGACTGCACCATAGAAGATGGCCACCAGAGCCAAATGGGAACTATAGCTGGGAATGACTTTGGGATGGAAAGGTGCATAGTGGAGGGCAAGTCAGGAGGGTCCATAGGAGATGAGGATGAACCTAAAGGGCCAAATCAGGCTCATGTACTGCCACCCAGCAGCAGCAGTTCACTGAGGCTAGTAGTGTAAGAGAATTTCAGATTTAGCACAGCCTGGATCTTACAGGTAAAGGAGGTACAGTAGAGTGGTGACATAGTGGACATGAGGATTACACTGAAAGTGTTTACTCTTATCCAGTAGCTGGCCACCAGACCCACGGAGACCCTCTCTAAAGAAGTGGGTAACACAGAACATTACAGATAGCCCAGATTTAGGCCATGGCAGCCAAGTGGAAGCAGGGAGGAGGTAGTTTGTTACCTGGAGAAAGTAGTGGGCCAGGAAGAGAGTCAGGGTAGAAGGCAGGCCATTGGCCGGTATGTGTGGGCTGCTGCTATTGCAGTAGCAGATGTCCAGGAAAGAGAGATTGCTGAGGAAAAGATACATAACACGGCATGGTGCAGTTGGTTAAGCCAGATGAGGAGGATGAGGAGGACATTGCCAACCAGAGAGATAAGGTAGACTGACAGGGGCTTCCCTGGTGGCGCAGTGATTGAGAGTCCGCCTGCCGATGCAGGGGACGCGGGTTCGTGCCCCGGTCCGGAAGGATCCCGCGTGCCGTGGAGCGGCTGGGCCTGTGAGCCATGGTCGCTGAGCCTGCGCGTCCGTCCGGAGCCTGTGCTCCGCAGTGGGAGAGGCCACAGCAGTGAGAGGCCTGCGTATCGCAAAAAAAAAAAAAAAAGACTGACAGTATGATGCTGAAGAAGAGTACTTGTACTTGTGGATAATTGGGTAGCGTCAGGAACAGTCATCACTGTAGAATTTTCTGTCCATTGTCTTCCCCAATGTTGGCTTTAGGGGGGAAATGATTATAGAATCATTTGGGTGCTGTCTGGACTGATGATCCCTTAGACCCTGACCATTTTACCGAGTCCATGAAAATGGTCACAGATTGAGTACCCTGAACACAAACTAAGTCCCTAACTGAGAGAGTTGTATCCAGTTAGGATTTGAAATACTTTTGCTCACATATTGCCAAGGTTTCTTCTCTAACCTTGTCCTCCCCTTGCAGATTTGGATACTACCGAAGGAATTCTGAGGGGGTGTGTTTCCTTCTACAACTTCTTTCTCCCAGGCCATCAAAGTGTGCAAGAAGGGAGCAGTTCCTTGGTGAAATGAATGCATGAGTGAATTAATGCGGAGACCTCTGAATTTTTTTAGGCCTTGTCTGGGGTCAGATGAATTTTGAGTACAGTCCATTATTATGAAAATTTTATTCCCCTTCCAAAGCCCACCTATCCTCATGTTGCTATTTTTTGTTTGGTAATTTCTACCTTCTTTTAGGAAACTTAAGATTTCTAAGGAAGCCACTGTGGAGGTGGGGAAAATGAAAAGAGGAGGATGAAAATATCAACAAACCAAACTGGCCAGCTCAGTCAATTTGATTCAGATAGTTGCATCAAGTAATTGACAGTTACATTTGATTATTTAGGGTTGTATGGCCATGGAGACAGAACATTTTATTTTCAGCTATTCATTGTTGTGTAACACATAGTCAAGGACTCAAAAGGGAATGTTTCAAATTAAGTCATACTTAAGGCTAAGTTTGTAGTCACCCAAGTAACTACTTGATTCAATGATAAAAATGTCATTGAACCAGTTGTAGTGGTGGAGTATGGGCAGAACTGAAGACCTTGGCTTTCAACCTGTTCTTGAGTGGTGTGGCTGGAACAATTACAATTGACTTGTATCCTGCTTGAAGCCAGCAGGATAGGTGAAAAACTAGATTTATAAAACAAATGCATACCAAGTCTTTCTATTTTTTTCATTTTGAATCATTGTTCTCCTTTTATTTTGTTTTTTAAATTTATTTTCATTTATTGAAGTGCAGTTGACTTACAATATTATATTTGTTTCAGGTTTACAGCATAGTGATTTGATATTTTTATAGATTACACACCATACAAAGTTATTATAAAATATTGATTATATTTCCTGTGCCGCACATTACATTACTGTGACTTATTTATTTTATAACTGGTAGTTTCTACCTCTTAATCCCCTTCATCTGTTTCACCCCTCCCCGCAATCCTCTTCTCTTTGGTAACCATTAGTTTGTTCTCTGTATCTGTAAGTCTGTTTCTGCTTTGTTATATTTGCTAAGTTGTTCTGTCGTTCTGGGTTTTTTTTAAATTTCACATATAAGTGAAAACAGAGTATTTGTCTTCATCTGACATAATTCACTAAGGAGGGTATTTCACATAAATACAAGATTTCATTCTTTTTATGACTGGGTACATTTCCATTATATATAGGTACCACATCTTTTTTACTCATTCATCTGTCGGATATTTAGGTTGTTTCCATGTCTTGGCTATTGTGAATAGTGCTGCTATGAATATTGGGGTGTGTGTGGTTTTTTTTTTTTGCGGTACGCGGGCCTCTCACTGTTGTGGCCTCTCCCCTTGCAGAGCACAGGCTCTGGACGCGCAGGCTCAGTGGCCATGGCTCACGGGCGCAGCCGCTCCAAGGCATGTGGGATCTTCCCAGACCGGGGCACGAACCCGTATTCCCTGTATCGGCAGGCGGACTCTCAACCACTGTGCCAACAGAGAAGCCCGGGGTGTGTGTACTTTTTTGAATTATAGTTTTGTCCAAATATATGCCCAGGAGTGGGATTGCTAAACCATATGACAGCTCTATTTTTAGGTTGTTTTTTTTTTTCTGCCACGCTGCTCAGTGGGATCTTAGTTCCCCGACCAGGGGTCCAACTCGGGTCCCCTGCAGTGGAAGCACAGAGTCCTAACTACTGGGCCATCAGGGAACTCCCTATTTTTAGTCTTTTGGAGGAACTTCCACACTCTTTTCCATAGTGACTGTACTAATTTACATTCCCACCAACAGTGTTCTAGAGTTTCCTTTTCTCCACATCCTCGCCACTACTTCTTATTTCTTGTATTTTTAACCATAGCCATTCTGATAGGTGTGAGGTAATATCTCACTGTGGTTTCGACTTGCATTTACATATTAGTGATGTTGAGCATCTTGTGTTGCTAGCATCTTGTGTTGTATGTCTTCTTTGGAAAAATGCCTATTCAGGTTCTCTGTCCATTTTTAATAGGATTTTTTTTTTGATATTTAGTTATATGAGTTCTTTGCATATTTGGGGTATTAACCCCTTATCGAACAAATAATTTGCAAATATCTTCTCCCATTCAGTAGGTTGCTTTTTAATTTTGTTGATGGTTTCCTTCAGTGTGCAAAAGCTTTTTAGTTTAGGTCCCATTTGTTTATTTTTGCTTTTGTTGCCCCTTGCCTGAGAAGACAGATGCAAAAGAAAATTGCCAAGAAAGATGTCAGGGAACGTACTGCCTATGTTTTCTTCCAGAAGTTTTATGGTTTCAGGTCTTACATTTGTCTTTAATCCATTTTGAATATATTTTTCTATATGATGTGAGAAAATGTTCTAGTTTCATTATTTTACATGTAGTTATCCAGTTTTCCTAACACCATGTATTAAAGAGACTTTGCCCCATTGTATATTCTTGCTTCCTTTGTTATAGATTAATTGACCATATGTGCATGGGTTTATTTCTGGCCTCTGTACTCTGTACCATTGATCTATGTGTCTGTTTTTGTGCCAGTACCATACAGTCTTTTTTTTTTTAACATCTTTATTGGAGTATAATTGCTTTACAGTGGTGTGTTAGTTTCTGCTTTATAACAAAGTGAACAGCTATACATATACATATATCCCCATATCTCCTCCCTCTTGCATCTCCCTCTCACCCTCCCTATCCCACTCCTCTAGGTGGTCACAAAGCACCGAGATGATCTCCCTGTGCTATGTGGCTGTTTCCCACTAGCTATCTATTTTACATTTGGTAGTATGTATAAGTCCATGCCACTCTCTCACTTCGTCCCAGCTTACCCTTCCCCCTCCCCATGTCCTTAAGTCCATTCTCTACGTCTGCGTCTGTGCTTTAGAAGTCCTGTGTAAGAAATCTTTGCCTAACCCAGGTCAATTTGAATTTCTCTAGAAGTGTTTTGGTTTTACATTTAGAATAGTGACACATTTGGAGTTAGTTTTAAAATATGGGTTAAAGTTCATTTTTATGCTTATGGTGATCCAATTGTTCCAGCATTATTTGTTGAAAATACTATCATTTCTCCATTGAATACCTTGTTACCTTTGTTGAAAATCAATTGATCATAAGTATTTTGGATCTTTTTCTATACTCTTTCCTATTTTGTTCCATTGATCTATATGTTTACCCTTTTGCCAATACCACACTTTCTTGATTACTGTGGCTTCACAGTAAGTTTTGAAAGCAAGTAGTGTATATGGTTATACTTAAAAAAGGGGCCCTTGTCTTTTATGAAATATTATAAAATATATGATGGCTGTGATCTGCTTCAAGATAGCTGGTGAGACAATTGGATAGAGGTGTAGAGGAAACAAAACAGCTGAGTTGGTCATTGTTGAAGCTAAGTGATGTGTAGATGGAGGCACATTCTCTCCACTTTGGTATGTGATTAAATTTTCCATTAAAAAAAAGAAAGCAACTAGTGTAAATCTTTCAATGCTGTTCTTTTTCGAAATAGTTTTGGCTATTCTAGTCAATTTGGCCCAACATAAAATAGGACCCTTAAGGATTAAAACTCATTATACAAGACCTATTTAGAGAAAGGGTGATTATTCCCACTGCTTTTCCATTTAGCAGCCAAATTTGGCGTGTTCTTAATTTGGAAAGAGTGAGCAGTACTTCTTGATGGATTACCTCAACCTTACAGGGGCCACCCATTAAGGCCCCTGTATTACTTTCATATTGCTGCTGTAACAAATTACCACAAACTTAGTGGCTTAAAACAACACAGCTTTGGAAATATGATGGCCAACAGGCACATGAAAAGATGCTCAACATCGCTAATCATCAGAAAAATACAAATCAAAACCACAATGAGATATCACCTTACATCTGTCAGAATGGCTATCATCAAAAAGTGTACAAAGAACAAACGTTGGCAAAGATGTGGCGAAAAGGGGACCCTAGTGCACTGTTGGTAGGAATGTAAATTGGTGAAGCCATTATGGATAACATTATGGAGGTTCCTCAAAAAACTAAAAATAGAACTACCATATGATCCAGCAATTCCACTCCTAGTTGTATACCTGAAGAAAATTAAAACACTAATTAAAAAAATACATGCACCTCAAGTCCATTTTCTACATCTGTGTCTTTACTCCAATAAAGATGTTAAAATAATACATGCACCTCAATATTCATAGCAGCATTATTTACAAAAGCCAAGATATGAAAGCAACCTAAGTGTATACCAACAGAAGAATTGATGAAGAAGATGTGGTATGTATATATATATATACACACACATACACACACACATACATACTGGAATATTACTCAGCCATAGAAAAGAATGAAATTCTGCCATTTGCAGCAACATGGTTGGTGGCCCTAGAGGGTATTATGCTTAGTGCAATATGTCATACAGAGAGAGACAAATACTCTATGTTATCATTAACATGTGGAATCTAAAATAATAAAACAAATATAACAAAACAGAAACAGGCTCACAGATACAGAGAACAAATTAGTGGTTGCCAACAGGGAGAGGGAAGGGGGAGGGAAAGATAAGGCTAGACAATTAAGAGATAAGAACTACTATGTATAAAGTAAATAAATAACAAGGATATATTGTACAGTATAGGGAAATATAGCCACTATTTCACAACTATAAATGGAGTATAACCTTTAAAACTTGTGAATCACTATGTTGTACACTTGAAACTTGTACAACTGTACTTCAATTAAAAAAAGTTTAATAAATAACTTTTAAAAATGGACAAAGGACCTGAATAGACATTTTTTCAAAGAAGGCAAACGACCAACAGGTACATGAAAAGTTGCTCAACATCGCTAATTAATCATCAGGGAAAACGTAAATCAAAACCACCATGAAATATCACTTCATACCTTTTAGGATGGCGAATTTCAAAAAGACAGGAGATAAGTGCTGGTAAGGGAGTGGTGAAAAGGGAATGCTTTTACACTGTTGATGGGAATGTGAAATGGTACAATCATTACGGAAAAAAGTGCTGAGGTTTCTCAAAAAATTAAAAATAGAACAATCATATGATCCAGCAATCCCACTTCCAGGTATACATCCAAATGAAACAGAATCAATATAATGAAGATATGTCTGCACTCTCATGTTTGTTGTGGCATCATTCACGATAGCCAAGATATGGAAACAACCTAAGTATCCACTGATGGATAAATGAATAAAGAAAATGTGATACACACACACACACACACACACACACACACGCATGCACACACACAATGGAATATCATTTAGCCATAAAAAGGAGAAATTATGCCATTTGCAACAACATGGATGAACCTAAAGAACATTATGCTAAGTGAAATAAACCAGAAAGACAAATATTGCATGATCTCACTTATATGTGGAATCTAAAATGTATAACTTATAGAACCAGAGAGTAGGATGGTGGTTGTCAGGCACCAGGAGGTGGGGGAAATGGAGAGATGTTAGTCAAAGGTTACAAACTTTCAGTTATATGATTAATAAGTTCTGGGGAACTAATGTACAGCATAGTTATTAACATTGTATTGTAAATTTGTAACTTGCCAAGAGAGTGACCTTAGATGTTCTGACCACAAAACAAAAACAAAAACAAAAACAAAAACAAATAACAACAGAAAAAACTGTGAGGTGATGAATGTGTTAACTAACTTGATTGTGGTAATAATTTCACAATGTATGTTTATATTAAATCATAACATTGTACGTCTTTTAAAAAATCATGTTGTTCAATCGAAGTGCATAAAATTTTTATTTCTCAATCATACTTCAATAAACCTGTGGGGAAATGAATTAATTTATGCCTACATTATTTGATGATTATAAAACATTATACACTTGTTTTGTAATCATCATCATCACTCTCTATCCTTGTTGACTTCCTCTGATCTCTCTAGTGTAGAATGTTCAGCTAAATATAACATTTGTTAGTTCAATAGGAATTTATGAGCCAAACACTGCACTAGGCTCTGGGAAAATGAGGACTAACAAGATGGTCTCTGCCTCCAAGGTAATCAGAGGATTATAACGCAATAGACTAAAGTCAGAATAGAGGCACCTGCAGAGAATACTCTAGGAATATAGGACTAAGGCTTCCAACTCAGACAGAAGTGGAGGAAGTGACAGCTGGGCTGAGTCTTAGAGGTTGCATAAAAATTATCCAAACAGAGAAAGGTAGGGGGCATTTGAAGCAAGGATGAAAACTTGCAAAGTCATGAAGTTTAGTTGGGATAAATGTAAGCTATTTTGAATTCAAAAAGCCACTGTTGCATCAAAGGACACAATCAACAGAGTGAAATGTAACCCACGGAATGGAAGAAAATATTTGCAAATTGTGTATCTGATAAGGGGTCACTATCTAGAATATATAAACAATTCTTACAGCTAACAACTCTATTAAAAATGGGCAAAGGGCTTGAATAGACATTTCTCCAAAGAAGATATACAAATGGCCAATAAGCACTTAAGAGGATGTGTGACATCGCTAATCATCAAGAAAAAGTAAATCAAAACCACAGTGAGATATCACCTCATACCTGTCAGGATGGCTACCATAAAAAAAAACAGAAAATAACAAGCATTGGTGAGGATGTGGAGAAATTAGAACCCTTGTGCACTGTTGGTGAGAATGTAAGATGGTGCAGCTGCTGTGGAAAACAGTATGGAGGTCCCTCAAAAAATTTGAAAGAGAATTATCATATAATCCAGCAATCCTACTTCTGGGTAGATAACCAAAAGTATTCAAATCAGTATCTCAAAGAGATACACCCACGTTTGTACACCCATGCTCATAGCAGCATTATGCACAATATCCTAAAGGTAGAAGCAACTCAAATGTCCATCAACAAATGAATAGATAAACAAAATATGGTACATACATACAATGGAATATTATTCAGCCTTGAAAAAGAAGGAAATCCTACATTTCCCATGCTATAACATGAATGAAACTTGAGGACATTATGGTAAGTGAAATAAGCTAGTCATAAAAAGACAAATATTGTACGATTTCACTTATGTGAGGTACCCAGAGTAGTCAAATTCATAGAGATAGACAATGGAATGATGGTTGCCAGGGGTTGGGGGAAGAAGGGAATGAGGAGTGGTTGTTTAATGGGTATATAGTTTCAGTTTTTCAAGATGAAAAGAGTTCTGGAGTTCATTGCACAATAATGTGAATGTACTTAACACTAGTGAACTGTACACTTAAAAATTATTAAAATGATAAATCTAAAAAAGATAAAGCAAATTAGTGAATTTAACAAAGCAGAAACAGTCATAGATATAGAGAACAAACTAGTGGTTACCAGTGGGGAAGGGGAAGGGGAGAGGAGCAAGATAGGGGTATGGGATTAAGAGATACAAACTATTATGTATAAAATACATAAGCAAAAATGTTATATTGTACAGCACAGGGAATAGAATCATTATCTTATAATAACTTTATATGAAGTATAATCTATAAAAATATTGAATCACTGTGTTGCACACCTGAAACTAATATAATATTGTAAATCAACTATACTTCAATTAAATATAAGTAAACAAACAAACAAGTAAAACAACCCAACTTTATTATGTTATAGCTCTGTAGGTCAGAAATTTGACTCAGGTCTCTCTGGGCTGAAATGAAGGTGTTGGCAGGCTTATTTTACTTTCTGGAGGCTCAAGGGGGTGGAATTTGTTATTTTTGGTTTTTTGTTTTGGCCGCACCACGCAGCATGTGGGATTTTAGTTCCCTGACGACTGATTGAACCCGTGCCCCCTGCAGTGGAAGCATGGAGTCTTAACCACTGGACCACCAGGGAAGTCCTTGGAATTTGTTTTCTTGCCTTTTTCAGCTTTTAGAGGCTGCCCACATTACTTGGATTATGAGTCCTTTCCATCTTCAAAGATAACAATGGCCCATTGAGTCTTTCTCCTGTCGAATCACTCTGACACTGACTCTTCTGCTTCCTTCTTCTATTTTTAAAGATCCTTGTGTTTCCATTTGGGCCTACTGGCTAATACAGAATAATCTCCCTATTTTAAGGTTACCTGATTAGGAACTTAAACTCCATCTGAAACTTCAGTTCTCCTTTGCCATATAACATAATATATTCACAGGTTCTGAGGCTTAGGACATGGACATCTTTTGAGGGCCATTATTCTGCCTGCAATCACGATGCATTTTCCTTTGTATATAGTGCTGGATTTAATTTACTGATATTTTGTTAAGACTTTCTGCATCTATGTACCTGAGGGATATTTGTCTGTACTTTTCTTTACTTGTGATGCCTTTGTTCAGCTTTGATATCAGAGTAATGATGCTGTAATAATACGTGTTAGACAGTGTTTCTTGTACTTTCTGGAAGAGTTTGTTTATAATTTATGTTGTTGTTTCTGCTTGTTTGATGATTCTATGAATTGAATTTCTATAGTAGATATAGGACTGTTTACGTTGTTTATTTTTCTTGAGTGAACAATGGTAGTATCTTTCAAAGTATTTGTCCATTTCATCTAACTGATCATATTTATTGGCAAAAAATTGTTCAGAATAGTGCTTTATTATGCTTTTAAGTTCTGTAAGATCAGTAGTAATGTCCGTCCTTCCTTTGTAACATTGGTAATTTATGTCTTTTTTTCTTCTTCTTGATCCATCTGTCTTGAGGTTTATTAATTTTACTGTTCTTGTCTCAGAGCCAGGCTTTGGTTTTTTTGTTGCTTTTTGTTGCTTTTTTTGTTGCTTTTTTGTTGCTTTTCTGCTGTTTACTTTGACATTGACTTGTGTTCTCTATATTTCCTTCTCCTTTTGGCTTTGGGATTAATTTGTTCTTTTTCCTAGTTTCTTAATTTGGAAGTTTAGATTATTGTTTCAAAAGCTTTTGTCTGTTCTGATATAATCCTTTACTGCTGTAAATTGCCCTCTAAGGGGAAGAGATATGGGGATATATGTATATGTATATCTGATTCACTTTGTTATAAAGCAGGAAGTAACACACCATTGTAAAGCAATTATACTCCAATAAAGATGTTAAAAAAATTTAAAAAAATTCCCTCTAAGCATGTTTTATTTCTGTCTCACGTATTTTGATATGCTGTATTTTCATTTTCATTAAATTCAAAATATTTCATGATTTCCTTTGGACTTCTTCTTTGACCTATGGAGTTCTTAGTGTGGTGTTGTTCAATTTCAAAATAATTCGATATTTTCCAGAATATTGATTTCTAGTTTAATTATGTTGGTCAGAAAATACTTTATATAACCAATTATTTTAATTATTGTGTTTCTTTTATGCACCAGAAAATAAAGCATTTTTGTGAATGCATCATGTGCACCTGAAACCAATGCATATTCTTCTGTTGTTGAGTGGAGTGCTCTATAACAGTCAGGTCAAGTTTGTTGATAATATTATAAAGACCTTCTATATCCTTATTTACTTACTTCCTACTTGTTCTATTGTTAAATGAGAGAGAAGTGTTGAAGTATCCAACTGTAATAGTGTATTTATCTTCTTCTCCTTTCAGTTCTGACAATTTTTGCTTCATGTATTTTGAAATTCCGTTGATAAGTACGCACACATTTAGGGTTATGTTGTTGTCTTGATGAACTGAATTCCTTATCATTATGTAATGTCCCCCTTTATCTTTGGTAGAAATATTACTTGTTCTGAAGAATTCTTGGTCTGATATTCATTTATATAGCCATTCCAGCTTTCTTTTGGTTAAGGCTTTCATGGTATATCTTATTTTCCTTTTCATCTACAAATTATTTTATAATTCTAGTGAGCTTCTTGTAAGAAGCATATAATTGGGTCTTGCTTTTGCAGCCAATATGATAATATCTACCTTTTCTGTGGGTGTTCAGACCATTTACATTTAATGGAATTGTTGATATGGTTACATTTACATCTGTATCTTGCTAGTTGTTTTTTGTTCGTCTCATCTCTTTTTTATGAATTTTTCCTCTTGTTTTAATAGGTTGAATAATATTTGTGATGCCATTTTATTTCCTCTCTTCACTTATTTACGATCTTTTCAAAATTTTATTATTGGTTTCACTATGATTTATAATATATATCTTTAATTAGAGTCCAACTTCAAGTAATATAATACAACTCACATGTAGTATAAGAACCTTATACCGAATGTTACCCATTACTCCGTCATATCTATTGTGCTACTGTTGCCGTGCATTTTACTTATACATATGTTATAAACTCAAAAATATGTTACTATTTTTTTCTTGAAATTGCCTATTTAATTTTAAAGAAACTAAAATACTCACAGAATGCCTTTTATATTTGCTTTTATTTTTATCATTCCTGTCACTCTTCATTTCTTTCTATAGATCCAAGTTTCCATCTGGTGTCTTATTCTTTCTGCCTAAATAATTTCCCTTAACATTTCCTGTAGCACAGGTTTATTAGAAGTAAATTCTCTCATCTTTTGTTTGTCCAAGAAAGTCTTTATTTTCTCTTCATTATTGAAAAATATTTTCAATAAGTATAGACTTCTAGTTTTGACATATATTTCTGTCAATACTTTAAATATGTCACCCAATTATCTTCTGGCTGGCATAGTTTCTTATGAAAAGTCTACCATGATTTTATTTGCTCCTCTGAATATACTACATCTTTTTACCATCAGTATTTTTGTTTTGTAATTGGTTTTAAGAAGTTTGACTGTGATATATATTGAAGTGTATACTTACATTTGTCCACATCTGAATTTCTTGGATATGTGGTTTATAGTCTTTCATTATTTTTGGAAAATTCCCAGTCATTATGTTTTCAAATGATTCTTCTCTACCATTTATTTTTCTGCCTTCTTTTCTGAAGTTCACTTTACTTGTATGTTAGTCAATTACATGTTGACCCACAACTTTTTTTTTCATTTTTTTAAAAAGATTTTTTTGATGTGGATCACTTTTAAAGTGTTCATCGAACTTGCCACAATATTGCTTCTGTTTTATGTTTTGGCTTTTTGGCTGTGAGGCATGTGGGATCTCAGCTCCCCAACCAGGGATCGAACCCACACCCCATGCATTGGAAGGCAAAGTCTCAACCACTGGACCGCCAGGAAAGTCCCATTTTTTTTTCACTTTTTTCTCTCTTTACCTTATAGTTTGGATAACTTATGCTGACCTATCCTCAAGTTCACTAATCTTTTCTTTGGCTGTATTCAACTGTTAATGAGCCCATCAAAGTCATTCTTCAGCTGTGTAAACTCATTACTGTATTATTTTGTTACTGTGTTTTTAAAAACAATTTATAGTATTTCCATTTTATTCATTCATATAGTTTCCATTACAGTGCCAAAATTCCCCATCTGTTCATACATATACATCCATCTTTTTTACTAGGTCATTTGTCATATTAATTATAGTTATTTTAAAGTCTCTTTCTAATCATTCCAATAGCTGCAACATCTCTGAATCAGGTTTAGTTTGTTACTTAATTTCTTGAAAACAGATTATTTTTTCTTGCTTTTGCATTTCTCTCATTTTTTCCCCTGTATTATAGCTTAATTTTTAAATGTTTATTGGAGTATAGCTGATTTACAGTGTTGTATTATTTCAGGTGTACAGCAAAATGAATCAGTTATACATATATATGTATCCACTTTATTTAATGCCAGACATTGTGTTTAGAAGAATAGTAAGAACTATGGTAAATAGTTATTCCTGGATATGACCCTGCCTCTTCTTGTATAAGGCCATTTAATAGTGAAACTGAGTCAATTCACTCTGTAGTTGAGCAGGCTTTGTGACTTGTGCTATCATTATCATCAGTGCACTACTGGCTTTAAATTCCTGTAGTGGTGAACTGCTAATATCACATCCTTAGAGTGTGAATTTTGTTGCCAGAGGGTTTTTCTCAGTTTTTCTTCTCCCTCAGCTTTCAGTTGCCCTTGCATGCCTGGGCCACAGAGGGGAGTTCTGTCTATGTTCCTGCCCCTCCTTCAGTAGAAAAATGCTGTTACTTGTTATTTTGCTCTGGAATCCTCATGGGGGCATAGCACGTTCTCTGTTGACTTGGTCCAGTATCAGTCTCAGGCAGGCCCTGTACACGTGGGCTTTAGGAATGAAGGTTCCTAGTATTCTTGGCCATCCTTACAGTGGCAGTGAAACTCTGCTTTGTATCTGTCTTTGGTCTTGGGCAAGAGTTTCCTGTTCCTCTCCCAGTAGTAGCAGCTCCATGCTTGGTATGTTTTCAAGAGCCTGGGCCCAAGAAAATTTCCTTCCCCTGTTCCAGAGGTAGATGGATTTGCTTATATTCTTCCCCAAGGGGCAAAGTATTTTTCCTGAGTTCTGGGTAAAAGATTCTTTATCATTTCCTCAGCAACAGACAGGTTTGCTTCGATTCCCCTGCTTCACTCAAAGCAATAGATCTTTGCCTGTGCCATGGAAGTGAGAGAATTTTCTGCCCCACCCTTAGCATCTTAAGGCTTTTGCTTCATAGGAGAGAAGAGTCTGAGGAAGCTTGCAAGGAAGTCTTTCTCCCATCTTTTTCATGAATACCCAATGTAAGAGTATGAAAAATAGCATGTGTGTGAATGCAAATTTCTCTCGTGTTGGGAACAACCAGCTATTCCACACAAGACATTATTTTTTTATTGTCTTTATTGGAGTATAATTGCTTTACACTGGTGTGTTACTTTCTGCTTTATAACAAAGTGAATCAGCTATACATATACATATATCCCCATATCTCCTCCCTCTTGCGTCTCCCTCCCACCCTCCTTATCCCACCCCTCTAGGTGGTCACAAAGCACCAAGCTGATCTCCCTGTGCTATGTATGTGGCTGCTTCCCACTAGCTAGATATTTTACATTTGGTAGTGTATATATGTCCATGACATTCTCTCACTTTGTCCCAGCTTACCCTTCCCCCTCCCCGTATCCTCAAGTCCATTCTGTAGTAGGTCTGCATCTTTATTCCTGTCTTGCCCGTAGGTTCTTCCTGACCTTTTTTTTTTTTTTTAGATTCCATATATATGTGTTAGCATACGGTATTTGTTTTTATCTTTCTGACTTACTTCACTCTGTATGACAGACTAGGTACATCCACCTCACTACAAATAACTCAGTTTCATTTCTTTTTATGGCTGAGTAATATTCCATTGTGCCACATCTTCTTTATCCATTCATCTGTTGATGGACACTTAGGTTGCTTCCATGTCCTGGCTATTGTAAATAGAGCTGCAATGAACCTTGTGGTACATGACTCTTTTTTGAATTATGATTTTCTCAGGGTATAGGCCCAGTAGTGGGATTGCTGGGTCTTATGGTAGTTCTATTTGTAGTTTTTTAAGGAGCCTCCATACTGTTCTCCATAGTGGCTGTATCAATTTACATTCCCACCAACAGTGCAAGAGGGTTCCCTCTTCTCCACACCCTTTCCAGCATTTACTGTTTGTAGATTTTTTGATGATGGCCATTCTGACTGGTGATGACCGGTGTGAGGTGATACCTCATTGTAGTTTTGATTGCATTTCTCTAATGATTAGTGATGTTGAGCATCCTTTCATATGTTTGTTGGCCATCTGTATATCCTCTTTGGAGAAATGTCTATTTAGGTCTTCTGCCCATTTTTGGATTGGGTTGTTTGTTTTTTTCTTATTGAGCTGCATGAGCTGCTTGTAAATTTTGGAGATTAATCCTTTGTCAGTTGCTTCGTTTGCAAATATTTTCTCCCATTCTGAGGGTTGTCTTTTCACCTTGTTTATGGTATTCTTTGGTGTGCAAAAGCTTTGAAGTTTTATTAGGTCCCATTTGTTTATTTTTGTTTTTATTTACATTCCTCTAGGAGGTGGGTCAAAAAGGATCTTGCTGTGATTTATGTCATAGAGTGCTCTGCCTGTGTTTTCCTCTAAGAGTTTGATAGTGTCTAGCCTTACATTTAGGTCTTTAATCCATTTTGAGTCTATTTTTGCATAACACACTATTTTGAACTCCTCCCCAAACTGTATCTTATATGGAAATGAAGCCAGTCTATTCATTGTTCATGTACATGGTATATTCAAACTTGCCTTTATGTGTTTGCTTATGCTGTTTCTCTTGTATGGAAAGCTGTCTTTTCTATAATTTCTCAAATCTTTCCTAGCCAAGCAAAACTTTTATTTCCTTCTTGATAATTCCAGCCACCTTTAATTGATTCTTTGTTGATCACCCTTATAACTTATTTTAATTTATTATTGCTTCCAATTTACAAGTGGACATTTAAACGTGTACCATTCAGTGCTTTAGTACACTGTTTTGTATTTTTCCCTAACTGTGTCACAGGGTCTAGCCAGGCATACAGTAGGTGTTCAATGTCCTGACGATAGAATTTAGTTAGGAAAAATGTATTAAACTGCTCTTGTGTCACATGACTGCAATAACAAAAGAAATACAATTGTTCCAATTTCCTTTTGATTGGTGTTTGTACAGTATTAGCCCATTATCAGATTAGTTTAACACATTAGCTCTTAAAGTCAGTGTAATGTTATAGAAAAAAACATAAGCATTGAAGCCCAATGGCTCTGAATTGCAATCTTGGCTCCACAATTTATTGACTGCGTGACTTTTGGCAAGTTACTTAACCCTTCCTAAAGATTAAGTGAAATAATATTATCTACTAAGGCATAGAGAAGATGGTCCAGGGTGAAAAGATGTAAAATAGGTTGTTTGCTGGGAGAAAGAGAGGGCAAAAGATCAGGGTGTTGCTCTGAAAGTGTGAAACTAGAATAGAGCCTTACTATGTGTGTCTGTGTTGTGGCGGGGGGAGTGTCACGGGGAATGCAGTTTTTAAAGTATTGGCATCAGAGTCATAAAAATCTAGTATCAAGACGTAGGTTTGACACTACTTAGCTTTGTGAATCTTAGGCCTGTCACCACACCCTCTTGGACTTCAGGTTCTTCATCATTAAAATGGATACTGTATTTAAATATGCTTGAATAACTTCAGAGAGGTGTCTCAAGGACTAACAAAGGAACAATAGGAACAAAGGAATAAAAGAACAACAAAGGAACAACAGCACGTAGTAAACTGTAAAGAGCACCACAGAAAGGTGTGAGGTTTGTAATTATAGTGATCCAGAGGGTGAAGAAAACAAGTTTGCTGCCTTCCTACTCTTGGCAAAATCATAATTAGTCAAGTTGCTACCAACTCAATTCATGCCCAAAAAGGGACTTGAGACAGTGATCACAGACATATGATTTAGGATCTCAGTTTTCTGTTCTTTCCTTAATATCTGTCTCAAACATAGTGCTGCTTAAGAGAACCTGGATGTGAAGTTGCCTCAGTAGGAGCAGGACTGGGACAAGAATCTGGAAAATGTCTATTCAAAAGTGAAATATGGTTCAGAAAAATTTGAATTGGCCAAGATATCATGTGGACAGGGAGGTATGGTTTAGGGAGGAAGATTTGCCATTTAATAATATAATGGAGGAGAAAAATCTGGTTTGTGGAAGTATTTTCCTATTTCCACCTCTGAGTTTTACTTTATTCAAGATAAAACTGTCTTTCAAGTAAGCACTCTAGAAGTCCTCAAATACCAGCTGCCAAGGATACGTGATAAACTGTGTTGGGAGTTACTACAACTTTTAAAAAATCGAACAAGTTAGGAAAAACTTTAAAAGCTGGAGCAGGTAAAGGAAGAGTTTCGAGTAGTAGCAAGCTACCATTTGGGGAGCATTCAGTTTGTCCAGTTAGCCTAGAAGATGTTACTAGTTTGTCTGAAAGTGTGTGTATGTGTGTGTGCACATGCACGTGTGTGTGTGGTGTCATTTGTATGTGTGCATATTTAAGTATTTGTATCTGTGTGATATTATGTATTGGCTTGGTTTTTTTGTTACATTTTGCATGTGCTTGAATCTGCTTGTGTATCCTGTGATCATTTGAGTTTACGTATGTGTATATGTACACATCCAGGGTTCTAGGATTCTTTTAATGCTTTGTTAATCTATGGACTCTTTAGTTTAAGCTTGTGAGCAAAAAGGACTAGTTGTTCATTCTGAGAATGTTATAGACTAGACTGAAATTTTCTCTAATACTTCAAGACCGTTCCCTTGATCAATGCCTCTTCTCCATCCCCACACACACAACCCATGTAGCCCTCCGATTGCTCCCATTCCTACTCGCACTCAGGCCATTTCTCTACAAGGGGTAGATGAAGAATGACTGATGAATAATAGTTGGAATTATTTCACGCCTTTCCTTTAAGTGAGTGGCAAGTAAGGTATCACCAGAGACTGGGGCTTTGTTTTCCATATCTACTCCCCTTAGATCATTGAGGAATTGTAGTTCTGGCCTCAGTTCTTTTATGTTTGCCTGCCTGGAGGTCTGCTTACCATTCTTTCTGGAAAATTTCAGGCGGAGGCACAGGGACTGGACTTTTTTGCCTTTGGAGAATGGCTTTTCCTCCTCCAGAGAAGGCCAATTCTCCAGCTCTAGGTTAGGAGGTGAGAAACTAAACTAACCAAAAATGCCTATGGGCTGCTTTAGAAACTCAGCCCTACTCCCGTGTTCCAGTGAGACAGCAGAAGGATCTCTCTAAACAGGCCTTGATTCATTGATTGATTCATTCAGTAGATATTTCTGGAGTACTTTCTATGCATAGCTCCAGCTTTAGGAACAGAATTCTTGCCAGCATATTCCTTTTGACAAAGGTCTTTGGGAGGCAATAGCTGAGAGTGACTCATGGTGGGAATTGCAAACTAGTTCATGAGAGAGGGCAGTGGACTTCAAGATCCCACAGGGAAAATGGAACCCTGTGCAGTTCTCTAATCTCCAAAGATGGGGCTATCAAGAGATCAAGATTCTGCTTTTGTTTCTGCCTTTGTTTCTAAATTAGCTGCCACAAGATGGTAAATCCTGTGGATTCTAGCTTCTCTCCCCTCCCTCCCTTGTCCCAAAGCCATTTCCTGAAAGTCTTATGGAGCAGCAGCTCTTGAACCCCAAGCAGCTTCTATGTCCTGCAGCCAACCCGAGTCTGAATGACTTTTGCTAATGTAAGGTTAGGAGTGGCTTTTTCTGATCCAGCCCTTAAGAGTCACAGGATCACACACACTTGGGAGGGAGGGCACCTTGGTTCTGGTGTAGTCCTTGCTGCAGAACCAGTAACAAGTAAATATCTCCCTGTTCTATTTATTGAGGAGTCAGACATCAACAATCTCTAAAGTCTCTTCCAGTCTGACATTTTATGATTACTTCTAAAAACGATTTCTTCAAAGCCTCTTCAAACTGCAAACTGCAGACTTCAAAAGCACTAGGGAGAACACTGAATAGATGTATTTTCTGAGAACTGGAATTCTTGTCATTTCCCTATAGATTTGAAAAGGAAGGGATTTGACATTTATTAAATGTACTATGAGCCAGGCACTCTCTTATATGGTACATTACTATTTCAATAATAATGCATAACTTGAAGAAATTTGGGGCCTATGAAGTGAGTGTATCCGTGAAATACTGAGTACAATGCCTGGATAAAGTATGCACTCAATAAATGTGATGCCATGCCTCATACTTCAGCCCCTCTCTACCGAGCTCATGACCTTTTAAAAGGAAGGAACAGAAACACAGAGAGATTAAGTAACTGCCCCAAGTCACCCAGATTTCTAGGTCCAAAGGCCTTGTGTATCCTGTTACATTACACTGCCTCTGGAGTGTGAAGTCTGCAGTTATTTCCCCTGTGGAAATGCTCCATTAGCATGTGAAGTTTGAAGAGTTTGCTTGGAGGCCTCCTACTCTCTGGTCCCATTCCTCATTGTGATCCAGGGCCTGAATTTGGGAGGTGGCAGTACAGAGGTTGCAGGTGCAGCACAGATTTCCCTGTGTAGGATTTTAACTGGTTCCACAGAGCTTGAAACCTCCATCTAGGCCTCATTAACACCAGAATCTCATTCTGGGCCAACCATACCCTAAGGCAGTCCTTGGGTCACCTGGCAAGGATTTCCTGGAGCCTCTGAATTCCAGTTCTGTTCCCCTGATGCAGGTATGGGAAGATAGCCTTGTGGGGAATAGCCAAGGGAGCCATCTTTAAATAATTGGAAACATAAGTTCATTTGCTCAAGATTTATTTCAGAAAATCATATCCTTGCTGGCAGAATATTGAGAACTGTTGCAAGAGTGGAGGTTATGGGAGTAGCTACAACCAGAGATGAGAATGACCACTGACCTTAGGGGAAGAAGAAGGTAGGCTGAGGCTTGCCTACCCAGAAGTATGGTCATCGGCCCATATATTAGTAGGGTTAAAAGGGGTGTTGCTGAGGTGAATGACAGAAGACTGGTTTTGGAGGCAACTTTATGACTTAAAAACAGTCTTCTTCATAGAGAATGGACTTGAGGACACGGTGAGGGGGAAGGGTAAGCTGGGACAAAGTGAGAGAGTGGCATGGACATATATACACTACCAAATGTAAAATAGATAGCTAGTGGGAAGCAGCCGCATAGCACGGGGAGATCAGCTCAGTGCTTTGTGTCCACCTAGAGGGGTGGGATAGAGAGGGTGGGAGGGAGGGAGATGCAAGAGGGAAGAGATACGGGGATATATGTATATGTATAACTGATTCACTTTGTTATAAAGCAGAAACTAATGCACCATTGTAAAGCAATTGTACTCCAATAAAGATGTTAAAACAAAACAAAACGAAAAAATGAAACAAAACAACCCCAGTCTTCTTATGAGATCCATCAAGTCCATTCCTTCTGTAGCAGCCTTTCCTGTGTTGCTCTTTATTTAGTAGAAAGGACCGTGACATTCTATGTCTGGTGGTGGAGATGGGTTTGCATGGTGCATATCACACTCTGGTCTAGTACCCACCGTGTACACAGAAAAATCCTGGGTTTTGGATGGCATCAATACATCTTTAGTATGAGAATAGGCAGGTAGTTCAGAAAGCTGTTTTACAAAGCAGATGGCTAGACCTGATGGTTTCTTGTGGTCCTTTCCATCTCCAGGGTGACCAGCATGGTTGAGTATTTCTCTCTCTCTCTCTCTTTCTGTGTCTTTTTTTCTGCCTCTGTGTCTCTCTCTCCTAGGCTACAGAGGTCAGGTCATGTAATAGAGCCCTAGGACTGGGGACCAGCAATCTGAGCTTCCTAATTGTATCTGAGATAATTTAAAATACCTTGCATACGGGGGGGGGCACATAATTTGCCGTCTAAAAGTAGCACAATATTCTGGAAAGAGTAAAGGCTTTGAAGACAAACTAATTTGGATCCAGATTCTCCCATGTCCTAGCTCTATAATGCTGAGAAAGTCAACTTAACTTCCTTGAGCCCCATTTTCCTGAAATTAGGGTAATCCTGGTACCTGTCTCCTAGGTGTGTTGTGAAGATTTACTGGGATAATTTAGCTCAGTGCCTGGTTCAGAGTATATGCTGAAAGCATATTTGTTGAATGAATGGATATTGATACCTTTCTTTCCTCCCTCCCTATGACAAAGTGCTGTTAAACAGGCTTTTGCTATAGTCTGATATAGTGGCAAGATTGTGGATGTATAATTCAGTCAATTCAGGGTCTGCACTCTTAACTCAACCACCTACTATCTGTGTGACTTTAGTAGTTAAAAATTTGTCTGAGACTTAGTATTCCTATGCATAAAATCTGGGTAGCAAGGCCAAGTATGCAGGGCTGTTGAGAAGATTAAAGGAAATAATGTATGTGATAGCACACATCACAGGACTGGAACATGGAATGTGATCTATATTGTCAGGTCCCTTTCTCTGCCTCTTCTGGGCACTTTCATGTACGTGGACTCATTTAATCTTCAGAACAACCATGTGAGATATGTATTATCATCATAACAAGATAATGTATGTGGAGGCACCTAGTACAATATGATGCAGGTGGTCAATAAATGCTTGTTTCCTTCCCCTCCTTTTCCCCAATTAAGCCAATTATTATCCTGCTAACAATCATGCTTTTGCATAAACTATGTGAATATTTTAAAGAATGAGGTGCTAATCCTATATTGCTATCAATTTAGAAGGCAGTCTGGACACCTGGCCTATAATCAGAATTATGTTGATTTTAATAAGATGACAAAAGATCACAGAGTTGATAGATATAAAGTGCTTGCCTAATTCTTCCTTATTATAGTGAGTTATGAATAGATTAATTTTATATTTCTAAATGTAACAACCATTAGAAAACCATTTTCATATAAAGTATAGTTTTACATGTTAATGCCATATTTTCCTTAGCATCTGAAAATGCTGGTCTTTACTCAACATGAGGAGAAAGTTTTTATCTATGTATACAGAAATGGGGATTGGTTGGGGTTGAGTTCCTCTGACTTTAACCTGGTTTCTTACCTGGTTTTAAACCTACCATCTAATCTCTACTAATTTGTATGTTAGAGTATGACTTGAAGAGGGCCAAAGAGTGGGGTATATTTGTGGTTGGGACAGAGAGCCTTATGCCGAAATAAAATCTGAATTGCCCTGTTAGTAACCATGGACGAGTTGCTTAACATCTTTTTTCCTTTGCTTCATCATCTGCAGCGTAAAGATAATATTAGTATTTACCTGATATGTTTCTTTGGGGGATTAAGAAAGATAATTTATGAATAAATAAGTTAATCCACCTGAAAGCTTTAGCCTAGAGTTCACCATGTAGTGAAGGGTCAATAAATGTTAACAGCTGCCACTGCGATGGCCACTGTCACCACCACTTCTACCAGTACAACGATGATATGACAAAACCATTGCAGAACGGTTAAAGAATTGGGTGTTCTGTCCGTAAACTATTCTAGATCTCTGAAGAGTCATGTCATACTTTTCTTAGCACCTAAAGAACTTTCTTAATTTCAAACCCCATTTTTGAAATCTTTCCAAGGTGCTGTGTCCACATTGCTTGAATTACTATGAAACATCTGAGATGATCAGTGAATCCTGATACACTGAAACTCTTTCAGGGCCATAGGAGGATCATTCATACCCTTTGTTACCGTTGTCCACAGCCTCAGCTATAGAAGGTATAGGAAACTGGACTGAATGTGATTTGAATGCAGGAGAGCCCTTGAAAATTTTTGTAATTTTAATTGTGATGGCTTCTATTTTAATTTTTCTTTCTCCCCTAAAAGCAAAGTATATTAAACTTTCTTAGTTTTGTTGAGTCTCAACTAATTATAATTTTACAAGAACCTTTTCCCTGTCTCTGAATAAACCAGAGTGCCTATTATATAGAGAGACTTATCTAGGTGCCATGCATATTCAAGGAAGTAGGGAAAGGGGGATACAGCTAGGTTGATTGAATTCTTTTTCTTTTGAAAATTGGCCAGTTGTTTGGCTGCTCTGGAGACTAAATTAATACAGGTAAATTTCCTAAGTGGCACATTGATAGCTCAAGTGGGAATAGTGAACCTGGATGTGTAGCCTGGAAACTTTCATTAAGTTACAGACCAGAGTGTGAGCATGACTTTACTGGCAATAAAAATGGGAGGCAAAGAGAGCCATGGAGATTTTGTCCTATGAATTCTTCAAATAGAATGATAAATAATTCAGATAGCCTCCTGTGTGAGTGTGAAAGGCTGGACACCAGTGGTCCCTCATGGTCCCTTCTACCTCCAGGGCCTTAGAGTTATAGAATGCCTTATTCCAGAACCATTCCTTCTTTAGATATTTGCTTAGAAACTTCCTTCTGTCCTTCTTTTCCTTACATTCCTTATATTCTTCCTTCCTTAAATATTTACTGAGTGCATTTTAAAAGTCTAGGCACAGTGCTAGAGATTGGGGTACAGCATAAGCAAGACAGACTCTGCTCCTACTCACGGAATTGACAATTTATCATGTTCTGGGATGTACTCGACCTGATGATTGGAGAAAAATGGCTCCTCAGTCGTGTTTGGGCCTTGTGTTATATAAAATTCCTAATATGTGATTTTTCTCTCTTTTCTTTAACTTGTACTACTTAAGATCTTGAACAAAAAGATGATTTTTATTTTTTATGCTTTTTATTGAAATATAGTAGATGAACAATATTATGTTACTTACAGATGTACTACATAATGATTTGACTTTTGTATACATTAAAAAATGATCATGAGGATAAGTCTAGTAATCTTCTGTGCAACTTATTTATTACATTACTGAAGGTTTGTACCTCTTAATCCCCTTCACCTATGGAGCTGAACAGGTTGAGGTGGCAGAGAACTAGGACTAGGGTGGGACGGGAGGTGCTGACTTTTTACCTCTGATGTAGCCTCATAACTTAGCTCAGGAAATCTAGAGAGGGGGTGGAGTGTGCATAATTAAAAAAATAAGCAAGCAAATACCAAACCAAACCAAACAAACAAAAACCATAAAGAAAATAAATAAACATACAAAACTCTTCTTTCCAGTTGGTCCCATGGGAGTTTTCTTTCTTTGGCTGTGAAGGGCTCAGTCTATTTTTTTTAAGTCATCTGATCTGAAGTTGAGGCTGCATCATTAATACCTAATAAGCAAATAATATAGTACACCCACTTGCTTTATCTATAAGAGAACTTAGGACCAGGTTGCTGGGTCCCCATCTCCCCCTTACAAAACAAAAAATGGTTTATCTTGGCATCAGTTACTGACACCAGCATCAGATGGCCTCAGGGTGCCATCAGCCTTCCAAAAGTTTGTGAAATACCCTCTTGGAAGAATAGAGGGGCAAAGCCAGGTGCTCTGTGAATGTGGGCTGGAATCAAGGCTCAGGATCCTGGGGTTCATCATGCTGGGCTGTGCAGCAGGACTTGGGAGCTCCAGGCCATCCTGCTTAGGAAAAATAAAATCGACAACAGATTTTCATCCACTTATTCATGAGTACATCAGAAGGGTATTAAGCGCTAACTAGTACTGGGAATAAAAGAGCAAACTGAAGCATCTTCTTTCACTTTTCCAGACTCAAAAAACATCATTTCCATGTGTTAACAACCTCCAAAGGGGACAGTAGCCATCAGTCAAGTAAACAATAATGTTGAGAACAGAAGTGTGAGTCCACTGATATTGTACTTTTTCTTTTCTTTAAAATCTTCTCAATCGATTAGTTTTCTTTTAGCCCAGAGCAAAGAAAATCTAGGTGTGGGAGTAGAATGGGACCACAATAGCTCTCTTCAATTATCTGAAGATCAAGATATAGATCAAGATACTATCTATTACCTTAGAAAATGTTAGATCTATGTTGTATAGAATCAGTGAGCAGACCAGGGATGAATTTAAAAGGATTCTGATTCTGATTTATTTCTAATAGCTAAAGCTTATCAACTGTGGAGTATGTGGTCTTGGGAGCTACTAATAACAATTAATTATTATAATATTTATAATTGTTATTTTAATGTATTTTATATATAGTACTTTAAATAATCATTAAACACAGTATGTCTCATTTACTCCTCAGCACTCATTGTGTGTTTCAATCAAGGTGTATAGCATTATCCCTGTTTTGAAGATGAAGAAACTGAGGCTTAGAGATGTTAAGAGTATTACTCAAGGTCACACAGCTAATATAGGATAAGCTGGAAATCATATCCACACCTGTTGATTGGTCTTAAAGGAGTGTATGAGGAAGAACTTTTTTCCTTGGCTTATTTTAGAATGTAAAGAAGCTGTCTTCAGACAGGGAAGAATCAAATGGCAGCTCAGACTTCCAGGGAGGCAAGAGACACTTACCAGGCCAGAGTCCAGTAGAGAACTATGCTCTGCAAACCAATCCAGATGAAAATGAGCTATTTTGTTTATTGCCATTTCTATTTTAAGGTTGTGTTCTCTGATTTCAATGTGAAAATGTAGGTCTGGGCTGTTGGATGGCAAAAAACACACCCTTTCTTGCTCACCACAGCTACAATCACACGTCCCCAGTGTGCATAGATGTATGCTTGTGTGTGCATATGAAATTACTTTCCTGAGCCTGTGAACACACACCGGCTTCATAACTTGCCTGAAACAATAAAGGTTGCGATCCAAAAAAGAACCAGGTTTTGCCATTTCCTGCATAAAAACAAACAACTGAGTTAATTCATTTGATTGACTTGTCCATTTTCCCAGTGGTTTTGGCATGGGGAAGAAAACTTTTCTGTGAGTGCAGCCTGTATGTGTGTGTGAGTGTGTGTTTGAAGACCACCTTATACCACTGTTTAAAACTTTTCCTTTTCTTTTAATATGTTTTTCAAAGTTCTGTCTGATAATTGTGGATTGTATCTGGAGGCCCACTTGCTAAAAGCATGTTGAGTCATAGGCAGGTTGTAAGAGTCCAGAGACCTGCAGTGATGACTAAGAGAGTAATTATTTCATAAAAAAGGAAAAAAATAGGTATTAGTTTGAAAGGAAGGCTGGGGGAGCATGAAGAACTCCTTGAACAGGAGAAGAAAAACACTTGGAAGCTAGCTGGCAGGGTGAGTGGGGACCGGAGAAAACTGGTCTTGTGCAGTAGGATTTGCTGCTGCATTTTAATCACATCTCTATGTGACTGTTTTTTTTCCTCTTTCTGTTGTTTCATCAAGCAAGAAAGGACACAGCGGGGATTCAGCAGGAACATAGCTCTTTAAACTTTGTACTGTACTCTGGCCCCTTACACATTTTCAAATTGACATCTAGAAATTTTTCATTGTAAGTTCAAATAGATGCAAACACTGTATAATTTCTGTCACCTTGTAAATACTGACAGTTTAAAATTAAACTCTTGCATCATTCTTTTAACTTTTTCAATGAATTCTAAATACTGTAGTATTTTGATGTCCACTATCACGCAGGAAAATATAAATGGACAAGTTCTCTAACAGTCAGACACTTAACATCATTACCTTTTCTTCTTGAACTCACACTTTCAGTCACTTTCCCCACAGAATTTTATCCTAATTTCATACATCTTTTTATACTTGAAAGTCTTCTCTTGATCATCCTATTATACATTCAACAAATATATATGTACCATGAAATTTTAAACTAAAGAAAAAAACCCTGTTACCAGAAGTCTGCAAAGTGTTAAAATAAACAAGCAAATAAGTCACAGAGTTAGTGACAGAGAATTAATTAGAACCTGAGACTATGCTCTAACTAACTTCAAGATCTTATCCACTCCACTCTGCTGTACTCTCACAGAAGAAAGTGACTGCAACAATGGTAAGTTTCAAGATGCCTAATGAGTAGACCTTTCTCTTGAAAAGTGGGAGAAGAGTAATTGTGAAAAGGGAGGTGAGAAAAGAGGACCGGAATGATTCTTCAACCACAGGCACATTCACAGTAGATCAGTTTTAGAGAATAGTTCACATATAAAGTAGAAATTAATTTTCTTAAAACACTGTCTGTCTGCCTCCCTCTTTGGGAAGTCATTGTGTACCTCTAGGGCAGGGTTCCTCAACAGCAACATCATTAACATTTGGGGTCAGATACTTCTCTTTTGTAAAGGGCTGTCCTGTGTATTATAAGGTGATTAGGAGCATCCCTGGCCTCTATCCGCTAGATGCCCCTCTCCAGTTGTGACAACCAGAGATGTCTGAAGATATTGCCAAATACATGGGGGGGTGAATGTGTGCAAAATCTCCCCCATTTGAACACCATTGATCTTGGGTTCTGCATACCCCAGTTTGAAGACTGATTATCTAGCTTGTTAGGAATATGAACCAGTCCCAAATCAGTCAAATATGTTAGTTGTGGTTTGTTTAGGAAAAGGGCAAAATCTGGTTGTTTGTGTTTAAATTCCCTTCCTGAATGAGCGGGGAGTTTTTGAGCCCATGGGAGTAGGAAATTGTTAAATCCATATGAAAGTTTTTTAGGCCTGACCAGGCATTGGGTCTTGAGAGAACCAAAATTAGGTTAGGATAAGGTATTTAAAGATGCCAGAGGGCTTCCCTGGTGGCGCAGTGGTTGAGAGTCTGCCTGCCGGTGCAGGGGACACAGGTTCGAGCCCTGGTCTGGGAAGATCCCACATGCCGCGGAGCAACTGGGCCCGTGAACCACAACTGTTGAGCCTGCGCATCTGGAGCCTGTGCTCCGCAACAAGAGAGGCTGCGGCGGTGAGAGGCCCGCGCACCGCGATGAAGAGTGGCCCTCGCTCGCCACAACTAGAGAAAGCCCTCGCACAGAAATGAAGACCCAACACAGCCAATCAATCAATCAATCAATCAATAAATAGAAATGCTGTAGAATTATTTAAAAAAAAATGATGCCAGAGAAGGGGAAGAATGGAGATGAGGAATGAAGTCACTAACAACAGACATCATGATAGCTGCCATTTACTATTTGCCAACCACTGTGCTAAGTATTTTATATGGATTATCTTGTTGAATAATCACAATAACCCAGGAGATAGTTATAATCATTTGTTAGTTAGGGTACAGGTTAAGTTGTTCTAACAAAACGACTAAAACCTTCAGTGACTTAGACAAAATAGAAATGTGTTTATCTCCACTAAAGAGCCAGGTAGGCTGTTTAGTGTTATTCTAGCTGAGGGTTCAGGCTGGTACTGTGCTGTTGCTATGTTATTTTCAATATCCAACTTCTATCTCAGTCCCAGATGGCAGCTGCTGATTTTGCTCTCGCGTCTGTATTCCAGCCAATGGGAAGAGTAAAAAGGGGAGGGTGAGGATATGTACTTTTCTTTTAAGGGCACGAACTAAAAGTTATACACATCATTCAATTCACACCCAGTTGGCCTGACCCAACTGCAAAGAAAATGTGGATTTTAGCTAGGCAGCTATGTATCCAACAACAGGGGTCGGCACTGTAGCCTGAGGCCCAAAGACCTGGTTAAGGATGGTCTTAATATTGGGGAAACCAGGGAGAATGAATCTGAGCCATAGCACTTGAGGAAGAGGTGGGAGTCTGAGATGAGAATACCCAATAAAAACCCCTTATTCCTTCTCAAAGGAGGCAGAACCAAGGTCAGAAGCTGGGAAGGAACTGGAGAACAGTGTGGGTGCCCATGGCTTGCATGTGGTGGGTACCTGGTGCAAAGTAGATGTGTAGGAAGAAGGCTGGCTGAAAGGTATAAGATTGCAAGTCTGCCTTTATTTCTTTTAGACAGCTTTCTGAAAACTCTTTGCTTATACACATACGTGTAGATAATAACAGGCAGTGAGTCAGTTTGTGTGGTGGAAAGATTATGAATGTTGGAGTCACACAGAACTGTGTTTGAATCTCAGCTCATGTTCATTTGATGACTTCAGGCAAATTTTTGTTAGTACTATTATTAGCCATGATTTATTGAGCAGTTTCTATGTGGCAGGCACTTTATATTCATGATCTCATCTAATCCTTATATAACTCTATAGATAGACACTAGAGTTATCTTAAATGATCTTTAAGTTAAATTAAGTGGTGAAATTAAGTGGTGATAAGTAACAGTAAAGAAGTAATGAGAGATGTACAGTTTTCCTTGTGCGTTTATATCGTATCATCTTATTTAAGTATAGTGATTAATGATGTTGGTTAATGCTTCTGTGGGGCTGTTCTTACAAAAAAAATTATTTTGTAGAGAAAAATCTTTAATGTTTATTTAGTGCTAACTATGTTTCAGGCATTGTTTTAATTACTTTACATGTATTTACTCCTCAAAACAACACTGTGAGAAGCCACTATGATAATTTTTTCAGCTGAGAAAGCTGAGTCCCAGAAAGTTTAAGTAACTTACCCAAGGTCATATAGCTAGTAAATAGAGAGGCTGGGAGTTGATTCTGAGCAGTATGGCACTGGAGTTCATGTGTTTAATAATTTTACTACACTGCCTCACAAAAACTAGTAGAAAAATTAAATGAGAAAACATGCTATTTTCTCTTCCACTGCCTATGATGTATATGAAAAGCCTGGTTATTTGGGCCTTGTGATCTAATCCATGGCCACTACCTCCCTAATGTCAGTATTTCTGATTTGCAGGCAAAGTCCCATGTCGCAAATATTTCACTGCTAGAAGACTATTCTGGGATAACCAAATTAAAAACTGATGGCAGGGCTTCCCTGGTGGCGCAGTGGTTGAGAATCTGCCTGCCAATGCAGGGGACATGGGTTCGAGCCCTGGTCCGGGAAGATCCCACATGCCGTGGAGCAACTGGGCCCGTGAGCCACAACTACTGAGCCTGTGCATCTGGAGCCTGTGCTCTGCAACAAGAGATGCCGCAACAGTGAGAGGCCCGCGCACCGCGATGAAGAGTGGCCCTCGCTCGCCGCAACTAGAGAAAGCCCTTGCACAGAAACGAAGACCCAACACAGCCAAAAATAAATAAATATATGTAAAGAAAACAAAAAACAAAAAAAACTGATGGCAAAGAAGATAGCACATGTGACTATCTATACCTGACTGTGTAGATCCAGATGTGTGTGTGTCTCTGTGTGTGTGTTTGTGTGTGTGTGTGTGTGTTCAGATGTGTGCACATGAGTCTAACCAGCAGTTTCAGATGTCAGCTGCTAGGCTTTGTACCCAGAAGCCTAAAATACAGCCTCTTATGGGGAAGGATTTAAAAATAAGAAATCTGTATTCATACATATTTAGTAAGTACACCTGGTTTTCCAGAATCTACTGTCTCTCCAGCAGCTACTGTTCTACTGTCTCAGAGGTGTCACCAGCAAACAAGCATGGATGGCCCAGTAACATCAGTGGAGTGATTCTCTGCTTCAGTCCTGGCATTTCACCTTCCATTTCATGCTCTGATAAAGAAGATCGTGATTATGATTTGCTATCTGGCCTGCCATTTCTTTGAATTGTCAGGATTTAGTAAGAGTTTTCCTTGGGAATTTCTTCTACCCAAAATGGCAGAAAGGATGCCAAGCATGGGCTAAACATGTCTCCTTTGGATGTGAATTTGGGGGTCTTATATAGTTGTACTCTGAATTGTTTCCTTAGGGATGGGGACAGATTTTCACTGAGCCATTCCTTCCACCATTTAGTCTCCTCATCCTTATTCCACACCCTGACTAGATGACAAGTTCAGCTAATTTCCATAAAAGTTTTTCTGAGGGCAAATTTAACTGGCTAAAATGAGAGCCAGTCCCCCCAAAATGCCCTAATCAGTGCAGAGCTCCAACCACTGATTAGAATTGTACTGTGTAGGAAATCTAAGTGGTAATCTGACATAATAATATGAAGAAACTGACGCATCTCCAGGAATTTCTGACTTCTGTGAGACCAGGAAATACCACTATAATGGTGACTGAGTTAATAATACTGGGGTTTGGAGACCTCGAGGAATTGGGTCCCTTGCTCTTCTTGGTGTTTGGCGCTGTCTACCTGGCCACCATTTTTGGGAATCTCCTCCTTGTGATCCTGGTGAGCACTCAGCAGGGACTCCAGACACCAATGTACTTCTTTCTGGCAAACCTCTCATATCTGGAGGTCTGTTATACATTGAATATCATGCCCAGGTTGCTCGTGGACTTGCTGAGAGAGAACAGAGTGATCTCCATGGTAGGTTGTATTATTCAGCTCTACTTCTTTGGGGCCCTGGGTAGCACTGAATGTTATCTTCTGGCAGTGATGTCATATGACCAATACCTGTCTGCCGGCCTTTACACTATCCAACACTAATGCATGGAGCCATATGTTTGGGGCTAGTGATTGGCTCATGGGTTAGTGGTTTCACAGTGGCAGCTGCATTCCAGGCTGCTATCCAGCTTGACCTTCTGTGGCGCAATGAGATTGACCACTTCTTCTGTGACTTGAAGGCTCTGCAGAAGCTCCCCTGCTCAGATCCCCAGCTAGTCAACCTGGTCTGCATGAGTCTAACAGCACTGGTGACTCTGGCCCCCTTTGGACTAATCCTAGCCTCCTACTGGAAGATTCTTTTCACAGTCTTGCATATACCTTTCATGACTGGTAGGCAGAAGGCGTTCTCCACTTGTTCCTCTCATCTAGTGGTTGTGACTTTGTTTTATGGGACCTTGATGTTAGTCTGTGCTCTGCCCTTGGCTGGCCAGGTGCCAATTCTCAACCATACCTTCTCCTTGCTCTATACTGTTGTCTCTCCCACGTGTAACTGCCTTATCTACAGCCTCAAAAACAAAGATGTCGAGGAAGCACTGAGGAAGCTGAGGGTTGTGTCTATAATGATGAGCTTCATTCAATCAACCAAAATGATGGCAGTCTGAAGGTCAAGGCACTCTCCCTGTGCTCAGGGAACTCCCAGTCTGATTAGCAAAACTTAGGATAGATTATAATCTTTATAACCTGAAATATTGGTTAATCTTCAAATCATCTATTTAGCTGATTTGGGGGAAAGGTTAGTAGATTTGTCTCTGTTTCATTAAAGTGATCTAGCTCTCCTTGAGCATATTTATACTGTGAGAGGGGAGGAGTATTTCCTAGTTGGTGGGAGGGGAACCATTCTGGGATAGACAATAAATAATGCAGCATATAATCCCTTCAAAAGCTCAATCCTGGAGGTGAGGATTGGCAGGTGTGCTTTAGTTGTGTTCGGTTTCTTCTGTGTGTGTGCATGTGCGTGAGTGTGTTATAAATTAGACTGGGAGATCTTGGGGTTGGAGGAGGAGCAATAACTATGCTACCCCAATAAGAATAAGAGAGCTCCCTAAATGAAGGGACCGTATTTATTTGCTTAGCACTCAGGCATGTGTTCTGGTAGTGAGGCTGACTGTGTTAAATGACTAATAATACTGCACCTGCACTTGGCCTAGGACTAAGAAAGATAAAAGTGGAATCTAATAAAATATACAGAAGCTCACTAGAAGACTAGTCTTGGAGAAATGCGCATTAAGCACTTACAGCAATTTGTTAGACATGTAGATTGCCTCAAGGCACTCTTTTCTGAGTTGAATTTTCTCTAGCATTCATAGCTCCTCACTGTGTTTTCATTTCTTTTTTTATGCTCCCCTCCCAGATCCTCCTTCTGCTATGTACCTGAGTTAGCCTTGATGGCCTCACTTGTGCTTTTGTTTTATTTTTGTATCTGCTACCAGCTATCTAACATTATCAACGGATATATTCAAGCTACATTTCAAGAGAGAAGGGAAGCAAAAAGACTCTGCTAAGGGAGACAATCAAAAATATGCATTGAAACTAATATTATCCAGGCATCGTGCTAGGTACTAGGAATAGAATAGTGAACAATGTAGATACAGCATCTGACCTCAAAGATATTACAGTCTGGTGGCCTTGGTATTCAAATTGCTCAGATTATATATTTTTACACTGTTTGTAGACTATGTAGTTCTTGAAAGCACTGTCTATAAAGAGAACCTCTGCACATAAAATCCCAATATTGTTATTTACCTTAATTTTAAGAATAATTTTACAATTAATATGAAACAACATAATGTAAAAGACCTAACAAAGCTTTTAGTAGAACATATGAACAAGCACAAAAGCTCAGAATGTCCCTTGCTTAGCTAAATACACCCCCTTTTTTCCTTTAAGACCCAACTCAAGTACTATGTTCTCTCAGAATTCTCCCTGCTGTCTTCCTCATGTAATTTATTCCCCTCAGAAGTACTCTATTCCCCTTTATTTGACAAGTAAGCATGCACTGCTCTTCACATTTTGTGTGCATGCCCTATCTTTCCAGTGAGATTGTAAACCCTCCCAGGACAGAGATAGAAAGTCATTTCTAGCTGTACCCCCAAGTACCCAGCATAGTACACTTCACACAGTCAACATTTGATACTTGTCTTCACATGATCAAATCCAAGCTCCTCAGCGTGGGATTCAAAGTCTTCCATGACCCTGCTCCTGCTTCCTTTCGCAACCTCATCTCCCACCAAGCTCCATCTCACAATTTACCATATCATACATGTGCATCCTTACTCATGTCCTTTGCCTGAAAATTCCTGCCTATATTTGTTTTTCACATGGTTAATGCCCCATCATATTTTAACACTTGGATTCATCATCATCTTTACCAGGAAATCTTACCTGGTTGTTTTCTCCCATCCAACACATTGAGTAAAGTGATACTCTCCTGTATCTCTTTGGGATTCACTGTGGACCTAGGTTTGAGCAGTAATCACATTATCTGGTGTTTTACCGCTGAATTTTTAGTGCTTGGCATAGGAGATAGTCAATGACTACTTGTTGAGTGAATAGCTGAATGGTTATATGTCTTCCTCCCTTACTACATTACTATTATTTCCTTGACTTCAAGTACTACCTATATACTGATGATCCTCCATAATTTAATACTGTGATAAATGTTATAAAGGAAAAGCACAGGCTGCTAGGATGACATATAACAAGGGTACTGTGGTGCTCCAAGGACAATAGTGTTTCAAGGACAAAGGACAATCGTGCCTGAAAAAGTTTCAGCGATACACACCCTATCAGACTCTTGTTGTCCTCCCCGCCATGTTGCGATGGTTACGAAATTCCTGAGCCCACGTGGGCGTTGGGACATGTTTCTCTCTTGTCCCAAATAAGGAAAGGCATCTGCTCTGTCCCACTCCCACCCTACAGAAGGATGTTGTATGTGCTTCGACCAATCAGAAAACCATTCTTTTGTTCTCTGGCTATAAAAACTGACTAATAGCACATGTTCGGGGTCCGCTCTCTCAGACTACTAGGAAGTCAGCCCACTGTTCTGGCAGTGACCATTCCATTTAATAAATTCCATCTTCTTTACATTCTGCCTTGTGTCTGGAAATTCTTTTCCAACCCACTTTCAGACCACAACAGGTACATAATTTGGATTGGGTTGGAAATATCAGAGAAGACTTCTCTGATAAGGTAGGGCAGGATTTCAACAGAGGGACTAGATAACAGCAGGGTCCTGCAGTAGTAAAGACCTTAGAATGTTTGGGGAACAGAGAAAGTGCTAATGTGGTTACAATGTAGTGATCAAAGGGGAGAACATCACAGAAGGGTCTAGAAAAGTAGGCAGAAACCAGATAATACCATGCCTCACTGCATTTTGCTGTGAGATTAGAACTCATTGAATGATTTTTAGTAGAGTGACAGGATCCATTTTATGTTTTAAGATCATCTGGCTGCTATGTGGAAAATGACTTTTAATGGGACTGGAGAGCTAACAGACATTGGGAAACCAATTAGTACACTGTTACATTGTTACCAGTGAGAGACAATGGTGGTAAGGACTAGAAGAGTAGTGGCAGAGATGGGGAGAAATGAATTGAACTCAATATAGTCAGAGGTAGGAATTATAGAGTTTGGTAATGGGTTATAGAGGGAGGAATCAAAAATAACTTTTAGGTTACTGGTTTTGAATTGAATATGTGCTTGTGCCACTAGCTGAGATGAAAGAACCCTGGAATAGGACAAGGTTTGGGGGAGAAGAGAAATGATGAGATTAATCTTGTATAAGAGTATACTGATATAGCAGTGGATATTAAGTTCGTAGTTAAATATACTGGTTTGGAACTCCGAAGAGATATCTGGGCTAGAAATAAGAATTTAGAAGCCATCAGCATGTAGATGGCATTTAAAATCATGGAAATGGGGGAAATCATGTAGAGAAACAGTTTAGAGAGAGAAGAGGAAAGAGCCCAGAATGGGGCCCTGTGAATTCCATCATTTAGAGGTCACATAGAGGAAGAATAAGGATGAGGAAGGGATAGAGAGGTAGCAGGAAAACCATAAGTGTGTAGGCTCATTCAGGTAGAGAGAAGAGAGTGTTTTAAGGAAGAAAGCCTGGTAAACTATACTGAAGGCTGCTGAGAGGAGGTGTAATATGAGGACAGAGAAGAGTCCATTGTATCTGATAACATGGAGGACATTGATGACCTCACTAAAAGAACTTTTGGTAGAGTGATGAGTGCAGAAGTCATACTGGAGTGAGAGAAAGAAATAAAAGGTGACGGAAAGAAGACACCATGTGTAGATAATGCTTTGGAGAAACCTGGTTCTGAAAGGAAATTGATTTGGTGAGAGCTGGAACAAGGACCTTAAAGGAAGATGTTTGTTTTTACAATGTGAAGTAATAGAAAATATTTTAATACTACTAGGAAGAAGAATTTATTAGAAAGGGAGAAGTTGAAGATGCAGGAGACCAGAGGGATATAGTATTTTATGGTCCCTGAAAAGGCTGGAAGGTCCAAGGTCCAGTGCATATGTGAAGGGATTGGCCTCTGATCAAAGGAGTGACACTTATACTGTGACAAATATGTACTGAATACTTACTATGTGCTTGGTTTTGTTTTAAGTATTGAAATACTAGGGTTACAACAATGAATAAAGCATGCTCCCTGCTCTCATGCAGCTCACAGTTTGGTGAGAGACAAGTAAGTAAACAGAAAAGTATAATTGGGTTGATTAATGCTATGATAAGTGTAGGGTCTTACGTCAGTGCTGGGGAGGGAGAGTCATTGTTATGGGCTGAATTTTGTCCCCCAAAGAAAGATATGTTGGAATCCTAATGCCCAGTATCTCAGAATGTGACCTTATTTGGAGATAGGGTCTTTACAGAGGTAATCAAGTTAAAATGAGGTCGTTCAGGTGGGCCCTAATTCAATATGACTGGTGGCCTTATAAAAAGGGGAAAGTTAGACAGAAAGACACACATACAGGGAGAACACCACATGAAGATGAAGGCAGAGATGGGAATGATATGTCCATAAGCCAAGAAGCACCAAAGATTGCCAGCAAACAACCAGAAGCTAGGAGAGAGACATGGGACAGATTCTTCCTCACTGCCCTCAGAAGGAATCAATGCTGCCTTGATCTTGAATTTCTGGCTTCCAGAACTGTAAGAAAAAATTTCTGTTGTTTAGTACACTCAATTTATGGTACTTTGTTATGGCATCCCTAGCAAACTAATACAGGCACCCAAACCAATCTGAGGCAGGAGGTTGGCTAGGTTAAGGGAAGACTTCCCAGCGGAGGTGTTATCTGAGTTGAATCAAATAAGTAGATTGCGTGGGTGGGGCCTGGGGAAGCCATTCCATGTAAAGGGATCATCATCTGCAATGGTTTGGAAGTGAAAGAGAGTGTGCGCATGTCCAAACTACTGCAGGAAATCCAACGTGACTGGATCTAGAGTGTGTGGGCAATGGTGGTGACAACTGAGAACTGAGAAGCTGGAGCCGATTCATGAAGGGCCTTCTATTCCAAGCCAAGGAATTTGGACTTTATCCTGAAGTCAAAACGTGGCCTTTAAATGTTCATTCCCCTCCCCACTATTCACCTGCCTAACTCCATTTTTCCAGGAAGTCTTTTCTTACATCTATTGTGGAACTTCTCACACAGAAATAGGTAAAACAACTTGCTTCTTGATCTCCTCAAATATGCAGCAAGCTCCTTGAAGGAAGGGACTATGTCTTATTTACTGAGATACACCCAGTGCCTGGCAAGTGCTTGACATATAGTAATCTCTCAATAAATGGTTGTCTGTTGTGTTCCTAGAGACAGCATTGGGACTTCTTGGCTCTCTTTGGAATGGTATTCCAGGACACTCCATATTTTCTTTTACTCTTCTCTCCTCTTCCTTCCTCTCACTGATGACCCTCCATCAACCCTTCACATTTGGTTCTCATTTCACTTCTCCACTTGGTTTTCTCTTTGGATCAAGGATCCTGAGAGCTTCTGGTGTGCTTCCCCCACCCCAAATCAGTACTCCCCACATCAGACAGCCTCTCATGCATCCAGGTTCCTACTGTCCCCAAGGGAACCTGGTTCACACCATGCAGAGCCCTACAGTCCAACCTTGTCACCTTACTCTGCCCCTAGTTCTGCCAGGACTAGTGCTTAACTTAGCCTAAGCTGGGTCATTAGGTCAGTTTCAAGGAAGTAGCTCTGGCTAGAATGGACCAAAGAACAGGTGCAGCTTTGGCAAGAGGATGCAGTTGAGGCTACAGGATGGGGCAATGGGGTTACTGGGCAGGGTCAGATAATCCGAGCAATCTCTAACTGAGCCAAATTTGATCCATGGGACCTCCATTGAAAAAGGCAAAATAGGGTACCAGAAAGGGAAACTAGGAACAATGATAGTCAAGGCAAGACTCTGAGCAGAAACCAAGTGTTCGCATCAGATTGAATTCATTTAAAAAATGTACATCCCCTCACATCTGCCCATTTCTACATGCATAAACACACCCCAACTTGAGCAAGTGCACACAAACACACATGCACACACCACAGACACAAAATGTTGACACACAGACCCATACCCACAGTGACAGAACCTAGTGTGACCTGCTTTGGTTGGCATATACTGTAACACCTGATCTGTCTGCAACTGGCTGGGAAGGAAGCTCTTTATACATGTAGGTCCCAAATAATAGAAGCATAACTTGAAATAACAAAGTCTTTTTATTTTCTCTCAAACAGATAGCTTTCTGTCTTATTATACCAAAATGAACCTGATACAACATTTTCTGGATGATCCCAAACCATCTTTATGGGTACTCATTATTGGGGGCTGGGCTAAAACATAGGGTGTTGTTAGGAGCTCTGTTAAAGTGTATTGAACTCTTTATCCCTCCACTAAATGGCCCCAGTGTAAACATTCTGTTTACATAGACACTCATCATCCATACATGTGCACAGATATATATGGGTATGAATATATACACACACACTATCTTTCATATGTGTCTCCGTACAAGATGAACATAAATCATACTGTGTAGATACACACCCAGTGCATTTACTTATAAGCAACATATGCACTCCCTGTAGCTAGGTTTGTAAGTGGCTCCGTTTCGTATAGCACATAGCCTGCTTCTTTCGTCATTTTCCTTCCTTCCTTTGCACACTAATTTTTAGGATTAAGGAGTTAGTACAGCATTCACTGCAGAGTTGGTGGTTTTAATTGTTCGCACATGACTCAGTTAAAGAAGGCATTTTAACTACAAAGAACTTCACTGGGAGATGGGCTCACGGGGAGTTATTAGAAGCAAGTGCATAACAGCTCCTTGGGAGGCCATTATTTTGCACTTCTCTCCCCCCAGCAAGCATGTTTATTATTGGTAACAAGGTGAAAGGAAATTTCCTGATTTCATTAAGAAACCTGGAAAAATAACTTTTCCTTACCAATATCTTCCTTTCTTGCTGGAACATATTTCTTCTGGAAGGTGGTATGGCAAAATGGCCAGCCCCAAGTATCCTTTTTGTCTAATAAACTCTCTGGAGCGCCAGGACTTATCCCTGGAGAATACCCCCCACCACCACCACCACACACAGATGCAGCAAAACAGCCACCTCATTAACTCAAAGTTGTAAATAACTGGGACACCACCTACTCTGGTAATATTCACATGTGCGACACCTTAGGGAGGGGAGAGAAAAGGTTTCATGAACATTTCACCAGCATCTGCTTTATTTACATATAAATAATGGGCTTATTACAAACCCTTATCTGTTCATTGAAGCCAGGCTGGCAGAACCTAGCGTGACATGCCTTGGTTGGCAGATACCTTAACACCTGATCTGTTTGGCATTGGTTGGCAAGGAAATGTTTGCAAGTGCATGTTTCACATAATAGAAGTGTACTTGCAGTGGCCATGTCCTTTTCATTATAATTGTTTCAAATGGATGTCTCTATATTTTTAAAATTGATTTACAATTAACATATAATATTATATTAGTTTCAGCTGTACAGCATAGTGATTTGATTTTTTATACATCATGAAATGATCACCTCAATGAGACCAGTTACCATCCATCACCATACTAAGTTGTTATAATATTACTCACTCTTCCCTACGTGTACATTACATCCCCAAGACATGTTTATTTTAAAGCTGAAGTTTGTATCTCTTAATCCCCTTCACCTATTTTGCCCATCCCTGTTTTTTCATGCCAAGTGAACATGACACAATTTGCCCTTTTCAGGTTGATTCCAGGTCATTTTACGGACACTAATCATTGAGTTGGGCTGGGATATAAGGTGTGTCCTTAGTGTGTCAGACTGTTTAATCATCCAATAAATGGCCCCAGGCTGTCTATTTTTTAAGAAGAATCCTGTCTTCTTTCTAAAGTTTTTGCTTGCTGATTAAATTGTTTATGCCTCCAGTAGCCCTTTGACATCTTCTGTTCTATCCTAGGCTCAGAAACCATGCTGAGTTACAAATGTGTATAAAGTAAGACTGAAAGCCTTAGGAGTTTTTCTTTAAGTACTCTGCATGACTTTTTTTTTTTCTGCATGACTTTTGATGTATAGATTTTATATTATCTCTTTTGGCTGTTCTAATGTTTTTAAAGGTTAATTTTTAGACTTTAGCGCTGAGAGTACTAGACAATTATGTTTTCTAGGAAGGGAACTTTCAGATAAGTGATATATCATTGTAGTTAGGGTTAATATAGATAAAGTAAACCTCATTAATTTGGATGTCACTAATTCATAATATGGGACTGTCTTATTTATAAACTAGGTTTGGAGTTTACTATTTCACCAGCTACAAAAAGAAAGGAGAGGGTTGGTGGCAAATTAATACCTTAAACAGAACCACATGGGTAATGCAAGTTTCATTTTCACATGAAACCTGACTATATTTATCTATTTATTAATATGGATCCCATTAAGCCATCTACTTGGTAATAAAATTCACTGTGTATATTTGGAAGTAACAATAACAAACAACAAGACCTCAGTTAATCAATCCATTGAGAAGGAAGTTCATTTGAATAAAGTCAGCCTGGTATACAGAGACATAGAGAATTAATGGAAGCTCTCAGTCCTTAGCTAGTGGTAGTGGCAGATGAAGAAAAGAGAGAGCCAAGACCATTTTAGTGGGGAAGTTAAAGGTCTGCAGTGTCTTTAGCTCAAGAATGACTGGTGTGGGGTCATGTCCCAAGGAAACAGAAATATATCCCACAAGCCTGAGAGAGTCACAGCCTCCCCTTGGAGCATGGCTGGAATGGAATATGTTTCTGACATTACTCGGTGAAGCAAGTTTCTGAACAAGAAGAGTCAATATTAGTGGAGGCATTGCTTTATAGCCTTGAAAGATATTCTGACTTTTCACTAAGTCAGACTGGTCTTCCCACCAATTAATAGTAGAGAGCTCAATATGTGCTAGGTATCAAGCTAAGTGTTTTACATATATTATTTCATTTAAGCCTTGTGAACTTTGCAGGTAGACGTTATTTTCATTGTATAAATGAGGAAACTGCAATTAGTTGAAAGGGATTCACTTAACCAAGGTAGAGAATGGTCAAATTAGGTTTCAAACCCAGTTCTAACTCCACGGCCTGCTATCTTAACCACTACCATATACTTTAGTTCCTCAAGAGATAGGATAAGACAAATATTCTAGGGTGCTATAACAGGTACATGTCAGTAACTAAGCTGAGACTCAGGGACCCTAGTAAGCCTTACTTACCTACCTTCAAGTCCATGGAGCAATGACCTTCAGCTAGTTCTGGCTGGGATGATGATTACAAAATATATGAAAGAGAAAGGACAACATAAGTGTCCTAGTTTCTAAAATAATCATCCTTGAGTCTACCTCTATACAATCCAAATGGAAGTTGTTACTCAATGTTTGAAACTGTGACCAAGGCCAAACGGGAACGATGTTTTAACTCTCAGGAACAAAATTGTCAACATCAGCCAATCAGTCTTGCACTAGCTAGCACTGGTGGTGAAATGCATGCTATTTTCATGTCACTGAAAAAAATGAGTGGCTATTGTGTAGAGCAAAGGATCAATATTGATGCTGTGTGAAATGAATTTGCAAGTAAGATACTTTATGTGTTAAGAGATACTCATGAGGGGATGAATAGAATCAAGAGCAAGAATTGGTTCAGGAAAGATGTCCATGCTGATGTACGAATTGATCGTCTAGTCATCGAAATGACCCCAATGGAAATATTGAAAAGGTCAAAGATTTGCTTTGTTAAATGTCTTAGTGCCTTGCAATTATAAGAATGATGGCTAGGAATCCAATTTGGATGAAGAAGCTAACTTGTTCTGGAAGAAACACTAAACACAAGGAAGTTTTTGAAAAGATATCAGTGCATTTTGAGTGATGAATGAAAACAGGAAGGACTTGACATTTGTTTTGAACTTTCAAGGGAAGTTGGACAAAGCAAGGTGTTCTCAAGCAGAATAGTAACCAGGGTGGAGGATGGCTTTTCTAGTATATCCAAGGAGTAAAAGTGATAGAAACCTCAGAGCAAATTCAGCATGCCAGAGACCCCAAAAGGGTACAGGATCCAACTAAACATGAGGATAACTATTCTGCCAACGATGATGCTATTCTGCTAACAATGATTATACTGTCCATGTAGAATTCAATTCTCAAAGGCAGGCAGTCAGGCTAATAGGATAGTCATTCTAAAGTACTACTAGAATTATGTGACTGGCTTCTTCACTACAACAGTGCTGTGGTTGACAAGTTTTACAATTTTGGTTGTGCCTAAGAGCATTTGAAAATCTCTGTGAGTTTAGCTCTGTCCTAAGCTCTTGGAACAATTTTAGTTTTGCACAGAGGAAATATTAGAAAGTCAGCCTTACTCTGACTTTTTCACCCCATAAATTTATTGGGGTCTTGCTTAATTTCTTATAACTTCCTCTAGAATCCAAATCTCTTATTTGGTTCCACAATTGATAATACATTTCCCCTAAGAGTAGGGTACTGATTTGCCTCTCTTCAGGCCTTTCTAATTCTTACTTTAATACTACACTTCTATCTGCTCTTGGGACTCCTGGATTCCTTCTGCCTATTTCTTGTGTTGACCTCTACTATTGCCACTTCCATGTCTCCCTGATATTTTGGTCACCTCCTTAAATTTGTTTCATAATACTTAGGCCCTTTTTAGAGCTAATGTAATCCCTGATGGCCTATCTGATCTTTAAGTCCTGGCCATCTCTGATTGGACCCATGAGCCTGGACAACATTTAATGGCTCATAACTTTAAGAATAATAGTTAAAGAATTCAACTTATCTATTGAGATGATCATATGGTATTTTTATTCTTCAATTTGTTAATATGGTGTGTCACATTGATTAATTTGCATATATTGAAGAATCCTTGCATCCCTGGGATAAATCCCACTTGACCATGGTGTATGATCCTTTTCATGTGTTGTTGGATTCAATTTACTAGTATTTTGTTGAGGATTTTTGCATCTATGTTCATCAGTGATATTGGCCTGTAATTTTCTCTTTTGTGTGTGATATCTTTGTCTGGTTTTTGTATCAGGGTGATGGTGGCCTCGTAGAATGAGTTTGGGAGTGTTCCTCCCTCTGCAATTTTTTGGAAGAGTTTGATTAGGATAGGAGTTAGCTCTTCTCTAAACGTTTGATAGAATTTGTCTGTGAAGCCATCTGGTCCTGGACTTCTGTTTGTTGGAAGACTTTTAATCACATTTTCAATTCCATTACTTGTGATTTGTCTGTTCATATTTTCAATTTCTTCCTGGTTCAGTCTTGGAAGGTTGTACTTTTCTAAGAATTTGTCCATTTTTTCCAGGTTGTCCAGTTTATTGGCATAGAGTTGCTTGTGGTAGTCTCTTATGGTCCTTCATATTTCTGCAGTGTCAGTTGTAACTTCTCCTTTTTTATTTCTAATTTTATTGATCTGAGTCCTCTCCCTATTTTTCTTGATGAGTCTGGCTAAAGTTTTATCAAATTTGTTTATCTTCTCAAAGAACCAGCTTTTAGTTTCCTTGATCTTTGCTATAGGTTTTTCAAGACTCATTTACGATAAAAACTCTCTAGAAAGTGAGCATAGGAGGAACCTGTGCTCATCATAATAAAGGCCATATATGACAAACCCACAGCCAACATCACTCTCAATGGTGAAAAACTGAAAGCATTTCCTGTAAGATCAGGAACAAGACAAAGGTGTGCACTCTCGCTACTATTATTCAACATAATTTTGGAAGTCCTAGCCATGGCAGTCATAGAAGAAAAAGAAATGAAAGGAATACAAATTGGAAAAGAAGTAAAACTTTCACTGTTTGCAGATGACATGATACTATACAAAGAAAATCCTAAAGATGCCACCAGAAAACTACGAGAGCTAATCAATGAATTTAGTAAAGTTGCAGGATACAAACTTAATACACAGAAATCTCTCACATTCCTATACACTAAAAATGAAAGATCAGAAAGAGAAATTAAGAAAACAATCCCATTTATCACTGCAACAAAAAAAATAACATACCTAAGGATAAACCTACCTAAGGAGGCAAAAGACCTGTATCCAGAAAACTATAAGACACTCTTGAAAGAAATGAAAGATGACACAAACAGATGGAGAGATATACCATATTCATGGATTAAAAGAATCAATATTGTGAAAATGACTATACTACCCAAAGCAATCTACAGATTCAGTTCAATCTATATCAAATTACCAATGGCGTTTTTCACAGAATTAGAGCAAAATTTTTATAAT
>NW_021703779.1:109688032-109697062 GCF_005190385.1 Monodon monoceros
AGGATAGAAAGCCCAGAGATAAACTCACGCACCTATGGTCACCTAATCTATGACAAAGGAAGCCAGAATATACAATGGAGAAAAGACAGCCTCTTCAATAAGTGGTGCTGAGAAAACTGGACAGCTACATGTAAAAGAATGAAATTAGAACACTCCCTAACACCATACACAAAAAACCCTCAAAATGGATTAAAGACCTAAATGTAAGGCCAGACACTATAAAACTCTTAGAGGAAAACCTAGGCAGAACACTCTTTGACATAAATTTCAACAAGATCTTCTTTGACCCACCTCTTAGAGTAATGAAAATAAAAATAAAAATAAACAAATGGGACCTAATTCAACTTAAAATCTTTTGCACAGCAAAGGAAACCATAAACCATATGAAAAGACAACCCTCAGAATGGGAGAAAATATTTGCAAATGAAGCAACTGACAGGAGATTAATTTCCAAAATATACAAAGAGCTCATGCAGCTCAATATCAAAAAAAAAAACCCAACCCAATCCAAAAATTGGCAGAAGACCTAAATAGACATTTCTCCAAAGAAGACATACAGATGGCCAACAAACCCATGAAAAGGTGTTCAACATCACTAATTATTAGAAAAATGCAAATGAAAACTACAATGAGGTATCACCTCACACCGGTCAGAATGACCATCATCAAAAAATCTACAAACAATAAATGCTGGAGAGGGTGTGGAGAAAAGGGAACCCTCTTGCACCATTGGTGGGAATGTAAATTGATACAGCCACTATGGAGAACAGTATGGAGGTTCCTTAAAAAACTAAAAATAGAATTACCATATGACACAGCAATCCCACTCCTGGGCATATACTCAGAGAAAACCATAATTCAAAAAGACACATGCACCCCAATGTTCATTGCAGCACTATTTACAATAGCCAGGTCATGGAAGCAACCTAAATGCCCATCAACAGAGGAATGGATAAAGAAGATGTGGTACGTATGTACAATGGAATATTACTCAGCCATAAAAAGGAATGAAATGGGGTCATTTGCAGAGACGTTAATGGACCTAGAGACTGTCACACAGATTGAAGTAAGTCAGAAAGAGGAAAACAAATATCGTATATTAGCACATATATGTGGAATATAGAAAAATGGTATAAATGATTTGCAAAGCAGAAATAGAGATCCAGACTAGAGAAAAAACATATGGATACCATGGGGGAAGGGGGGAGTGATGAATTGGGAGACTGGGATTGACATATATACACTATTGATACTATGTATAAAATAGATATCTAATGAGAACCTACTGTATAGCACAGAGAACTCTACTCAATGCTCTGTGGTGACCTAAGTGGGAAGGAAATCCAAAAAAGTGGGGATATATGTATATGTATAGCTGATTCACTTTGCTGTACAGCAGAAACTAACACAACATAGTAAAGCAGCTATACTCCAATAAAAATTAATAAAAACAAAACAAAACAAAAAAGAATTCAACTTATTTGTTTTTCTTCTTTTTTTAAATTAATTTTTATTGTGAAGGGGATAACTCTCATTTGGATATAAAAATTCTGATGTGTTTTTCACATGATCCCTCCTATTACTTTACTAGTACTGTGAAACACTGTTTTATGTCAGCTTTATTAAACCCTAATCTTGAGCAGCTAGAAGAGTAGTGATACCAGACAATATGTCCCCACATTTCGCTTGTGTCTTCATTCATATTTATGCTGCGAATGATCTTGCACTACAGATGAAGTTGGACATAGAAGTTAAACTTGAAGAATCTATAGAGCTTGAGAAACTGAAGAAACAGATAATGGGTTAAAGTTTAGAAACAGTGGAATACCCTAAATATTGTTTGCCTCTATTCTTAACCTTTCAATCCCACTCTGAACCCCAGTTCGTTTGCCTGGGTTCTTGATACTTGTCTATCTCTTGGCAGTCCTCTACTCTTAAGGTACTTAAATCCATCTCTAGGTCCTTTCTCTGGTGTTCTACTTCCAAATATAATGCTCTGGAGCACAATTATAACCTTTCACAATTAGTGTCATTGCCGTGAGAGTCATGCAGCCTTCCCCACATCCTAGCCTAACCCCCTTGTATAGAAAAGCTAATGTGGATGGGTTCCTAGTGTTGAGGCAGGTGCTGTTGGCAAGCTTCCTTTAGGGCAAGACTGAAGCTCATGTTGTTTTTTCTTGCCCCTGACTTGCCCATTCCAGATTTCTTCTCCCTCTTTCCTGAGCAGCCACTGAGGTATCAGCAAGCCATCTGGCCAAAACAGTGAGGGTTAAGGTATAAACTGAAGCTGGATCTCTTCTAATCTAGTATGACAGTTTGTACCGATCAGGTTAATGAGGATAATTTCTCTTTGGCTTGTACAGAGACATGAAAATGTAATCTGATCTGCTATTAATTACTCTGTCCAATCATTAACATAATGTTTCACTGAATAGAGAAAGACTATACACACTGTGGAAGCAGTGTATCAACCAAAGCACCATAATCAAAAAAAATGTTGCCTTTTGTGTTCAGTAGGGAAGCTGTACTACCACTGTGAGCAGGACATGCACTTTGACATATTTCTCACCAGTAGGGATGAGCTGTCCTGAGCCATACACCCTCCTCCAGTTCCCTCATCGGAATTATACACATTTGTGTGATGATTGGCAGGGAATAGGGAGGTACACTGTGGTCTTGGGAACAGAGTGAAACTAACTGGGCCACAAAAAGATTAAATAACTGTATCTTGAGTGAAAGCAACATAATGCTTTATCAAATAAATGAAGTAACTTTAGATGGCTCTTTTGTATTCTTTTATTAACAAGTATCTATTGAACAATTATTCCTTGTTAAGCTCTGTGGGTACTAGGGATGTAGTGTTCAAACAAAACAGACACAGATCCTGCCTTTGTGAAGTTGATAATCCAGGTAGAGGATATATATCTGTATCTATATTATATCATGCAGAATATTCAAATGCAATTGTGAGAAATTTATAATGAAAAAGTGAAAAAGCTAGGATGCTCTAAGAGCATATGATAAAGAGACTGGGTGGAACCCAAAGAATGAGCCAGGTGAAAAGTGGAGTAAGGAAGGGGAGAAAGAACAGCATGTGTGAAAGTTATGAGGAGGCAAACAGGTTTGAAGAACTTAAAGACATCCAGGAAGGAAAGGAGTTCAGAGAGCAAACAAGCAACAAAAGATGAGACTGGAGATTGAGACAAGTGGTATATCGTTTTTTGGCCATGACCAGGCTCTAGATGGGCTACAGGAGTCCTTGGATGTTGACAGATAATGTTGGTTACTTCCATGGGGCATTTGGACTTTATTAAGGGCAATGGGAAGTAGTTGAAGGTTTCTAAGCTCAGTTGACCTATAACCAGTAAATTAAAAACAAATTCCCAATGGCCAATGCACTAAACAAAACCCTCAACCTATATCAAAAACCTGGGTTCAAGAAAAAAAGAAAAACATGTATGCATAGAGCAGATGAAGCATTTCCACTCTGTGCATCTGCACAGAAGGCTAGGCAGAACCCCTGAGAGGCTGAAAAGTAATTACACTTCTGCACTGGATTCATGTCTTAACCACAAGGAGTGTGTTCTGCAGGCTCTATTTCCTAATTGAGGGTAATTACAAGAAGTTAAAGCTAGATTAGAGACAATTAGACCCTATACAAGAGGGAACTCTGTGGGTGATCAGGAAGGGAGTAGGAAGAACCAGCTGGGAAAGTGTTTCCCAAACTGCTTGGCATTCTTTGACTCATATTGTAGGAGGAGGCTTTTTGGGGGGAGGGAGTCTATCTGTGCTCCTGGTGGTGCCCACCTGGAGGGTAGGCAGGTGAAATGAGGTAAAACACACACACACACACACACACACACACACACATCACTGACAGTCAGTCCAGATTACCTTTTCCTCAAGTCAAAGCTGCTTCATAGGCCAGAAGCCAATAAATGGAAACAAAGAGGAAAGGAAGGTGAGAGTCCCATTACAGTTCGATTGAAGACGTCTTATTTGAGCAACTACTTTTTGTCCCACTCTGGATCTAGATACTGTTGAAGAGACACGGTGAGCATATGATCTTCCCTTTAAGGAGTTTCCAACTCATTTGAGAAGTTTGGTGTGGCTAGAGCACAAAGGGGGAGAAGGAGATTGGTGAGGGGTGAGGTCAAGAGGTGGCCACAAGTCAGGCTGAGGATCTCTGATTCCATCCCAGTGGCACTGGAGAACCACGGAGAGTGATAAACAGGGAAATAATAGGGTCAGTTTTGGGTTTTAGGAAGATACATCTGCCACTGTGGGGAGGGTGGATGAGGGGACATGGCAAGGAGCAAGGCTGTGGTGCTCAGTGAGAGCTGCCTGTGGAGGGAGATGGGGGTGTCTATGACCACGAGGAGGAAATAGGAGGAGAGGCCAGTGTAGGCAGAAAGAAAGTGACTTATTTTACTCTCTTCATCCACCAAACCTCCATTGCTTTGGTAAGTCATTGAATCATTCAATCAACAAATAATTATTTTGCATCTTTGCAGAGCACCATGCTGGGGACATTAAGAGTAATAAGGATGATGTTATTCCAGTCTTCAAGGGTCTTGATTAACTACCTTTTCAAGTGAGTAGAACAGTCAATAGCTTCTCTAGGATTTTAGAGATTGTTCTGATCAGTGGAGAGGCAGATGATCTAAGAAACCACAGAAGGTGAGGTGAATGTGCATGAACCCTGAGGAGAGGCACAGTGAAGGGCACCTAAGTTTGTATGGGAAGGGTATGGTGACTACGCGTGTATGTAGGGGTGTGTGTGTGTGTGTGTGTGTACACATGGGCACATTGGGCATGTGCACATAATGAAACCAAAAACCTTAACACCAACAGGTATTTCTATACCACACATACAGAAAGAGAGAGACAGAGAAAGAGACAAAGACAGAGAGATAGACTTTTGTGTCAAACAAATTTGGGTCTTTAGAATTTTCCCCTAAAAGGCTTGGTAGAATAGCCTGAGGGAGTCACTTGTCTGGCAAACTTAATTTTACCATGCAAGGATTAACCTGGTATTCCCAAGGGCTTTAGGCTATAGGACCTCAGGGGTGGTCCCTGCTCTGTTGGCTATTTCTCTGGAAGGAGGGAGCAGCAGTGGTCTGAGCCCCCAAGTACAAAGCCTAGTGCTTGGCTTCCTTCACAGAAGCCCAGGCTGCTCTGAGAAAAAAGACTCCCTGTGGACGGTGAGGGCCATTAGGTCCTTTTAGCATATACCCACTGACTCATAAGCCTCCTCACTGGCTTTTTAACATCCTTGTTTCTCAAGCTATACACGGTGGGGTTGACCATGGGAGTGACCACAGTATAGAACAGGGAGAAGATCTTGTTCAGGGCAACAGCCTGGGTTGCTGTGGGAATGGCATACACTGTTTCCAGTGTTCCATGGTACAGAATGACCAATATGAGGTGGGAAGAGCAGGTGGAGAAGGCCCATTGCTTTCCTGCAGCTGATGGAATCCTGAAGATAGCAGCAACAATGTGGATATAGGAGGCTACAGTGAGTAGGAAGGGCACCATAGTGACAAAGGAGGCCAGTAGGAAAGTGATTTCCTCTACTGTCTCAGTATCAGAACAGACCAGCTACAGCACAGGGGTCAGGTCACAGAATAAATGGTCAGACTTATAGGCTGGACAGAAGGGCAGCTGGAAAGTCATGGTAACAGTGACCACAGGGGTTAGGAACTCACCCAGCCAAGACCCACCTGCAAGCAGGATACATGTGTGGAGGTTCATGAGGGATGGGTACTGGAGGGGGCTGCAGATAGCAAATTAGCGGTCATAAGACATGGCTGCCAGAAGAAAGTGCTCAACTACTGCCATGGAACCGAAGAAGTAAAACTGGACCACACATCCTACAAAGGAAATCACCTGGGGACCTAAGAGAAGGGTCTGCAGCTTCTTAGGGGCAATGGAGGTAGTGTACCAGATCTTAAAGGAGAAATTGGACAGAAAGAAGTACATGGGTGTTTGGATGCTGCAATCAAGGGAAATGACTATAAGGATAAGAATGTTCCCCAGCAAGGTCACTACATAGATTCCCAGAAATATCCCCAAAAGAAAAAACTGTAACCCATGGAGACTCCCAAATCCCAGGAGGAGAAATTCATTGAGAATGGTCAGATTACCCATATCTGTGATATTCACGCATTATACCTGAGGAAAGGAGAGAAATATAGCCAGTTAGAAAAAGAGCCATGCTACTGGAGGGGGGCAACAGTACCAGATATGCCATATATTATAAAACTCAAAGACCCTGTCTTTTCTCCTCTGGAATAAATTTTCTGTTTTGTTCTACTAGATGTATTTACCTAATAGTTATAGTGAAATCAGAAGCTATGCCTTGGAGAGTTAACAGAGAGGGTGTCTCCTTTGCTGTTTTCCACTCTTTTTTTTTGACATAACCTGTGATGAATCTACCTTTGGGATTCTCACAGTGGGAGGCAAACACCTCTTTTTTTTTTTTTTTTTGCGGTACGCGGGCCTCTCACTGCTGTGGCCTCTCCCGTTGCGGAGCACAGGCTCCGGACGCGCAGGCTCAGCGGCCATGGCTCACGGGCCCAACCGCTCCGCGGCACGTGGGATCTTCCCGGACTGGGGCACGAACCCGCGTCCCCCGCATCGGCAGGCGGACTCTCAACCACTGCGCCACCAGGGAAGCCCGCTCACAGTGGGAGGCAAACACCTCTTAATGGGGACATGGTGCGGAAGCTTCTCTGAACTTCTGAAACTCAGCTTTTAAGACTCAATGGAAATGTGAGTCCAAAATGATAAAATAGAATTAGAATTCACACCACCCTATCTCCCCCCGAACCCCTAAGTCAGGGTGGGTTTCACCAGGAACGTAATTGGAGGGAGGAGGGGAATTCAGAACTACTGATCTTAAAGTATGTGTAAGAAAAATAAGAGTTTCTGCCAGGCTCTGGGGACATGGAGCTGATTGCTTCCATGGCATCAAATTCCTATGGAAATTGGGGGGAAAATGTATGTAAAGTTATTCACTTGAAATGTTAGAGAAAAATTATGTTCCATCCTTCATAAATGAAAATGACATTCCTGACTCACAAGCAGTAGGATGTGCATTTAGAGTTATTTTTTTTTCCAGCAGCGGGGATGGGTTAACAGTGAGTCATGGATGCAGTTCCTCCATCCCCACAAGCACACCCCCACCCCCCCAGCTCAAAGACCCAGATTTGTTAAATGGTTGTCTGGTCTTAGCGCCTGAGCCGTGTGATAGGATTAACAATCAATCTGTGCTGTGGCCTAAATTAGGGGTAAGTGTGAGGCCACAGTTAGCGGCTTGGTTCAGTTGGTGTTCTAGGCTGAAGGCTCAATCTGAGGCCAGGGAATAAAAGCCATCTTTGCTGCTTTGCTTGGGGTAATGACAATGTGTCCCTAAAAGATTACAGTTAAGTCATATTTTTGTAAATGAAGTCCTATTTTAAATCCACTCGGAGAACTGGCTATTCAAAGGACTCTTGTTAAGAATGCTTCTGTGACATGAAAGAATTTCTCCATAATTTATCCTTTGTACCGATATGGGTTGTTAATACACAGGGCTTGTGTAAAGGAAGGTCCACCTATAATGGGGGTATCCAGGACACTTAGGGAGCCTAAGGTGGTACTGAATGTAATTACAGTGTGTAAGGAAAATCAGTCAGTAACTAGAGTTGTCCCTGGGGGTGATAGCTGCTTCCTAATTGTGGGATTAAGCTGCAGTGTCCTGTTACTTACCATTTTACCTTGTCTTCAGAGACTGGCAGCCAGCATTGAGAATCAAAATTAACATCATTAGATTTTTATCATTCAATCCCAAGTCTCATTAATTAACAATGAATAAACTTGATTTTCCCTTTTTGGTTTACAGGTGTGCTCCTTGGTGCCTCCAAATTCAAAGGCACACCAGCTTCCCTAAATCCTTGCCCATCCTTTCTTTTCTTGCAGTGAAGACAGAGTAATGATATCGTAAAAGAGAAGTTTCAACTCAGAATTCTATTCATTCTTTCATTCAGTCATCTATTCACTCACCACATAGTTTTGGACACCTACTATGTGTCATATATTGGGCTAGGTAGGCATTGGAGATAAAATTATGAACAGGAAAGTCATGGTCTCAATGTTTCCAGAGCTTACATCCTACTAGTGGAAGTGGTCTCAAAAATAACTGTAAAACTAGTATTGTGATCAATTCTATGTGGGTATTAATATAAAATACAGGGTCTTAATATAAAAAACAGTATGGGGAGAGGTGACCTTGTTTTGGCAAAATGGTCAGGGAAGATCTCTCTGAAGAAGAAGTCATATTTAAGCTGAGATCTGATGAATATGGAGTAGCCAGCTATGAGAACAGTCAGAGGGGAGGTATTACAGGTAGAGAGGCAACATGTGCAAAGGCCCTGAGTGAGATAAGCACTTGAATACTGGAAGAATAAAACATACAAGCAAACAGCAAAAAACAACTGTGGCTGGAGGGCAACAGGTAAGGCAGGTGAGGGAAATAGTGATAGGAGGTGAATTTGTAGAATGCATATCTGATTTACAATTTGAAAAGATCCCTCAAGCTTCTATGTGGAGAATGGATGGTTAAGGGCTAAAAGGGAAGGTGAGAAAACTGGTGAGGAAGCTAATATATTAATACAGGTAAGAAATGGTAGGATCAAGTTGGGATGGATAAGGTGGATTAATTTTAAGGCTTTTTACATAGTAGAATTGATATATATTTTCATACTTTTCTGTATGCATATTATACTTTAATAAAAAGTTTACTTTAATGAAATGACATAGATTGCAGATGAATTGCATTAGAAGAGGGCATGAAGAACAGGAAGGAATTAAGGATGAATCCCAGGCTTTTGGCTTAAGCAACTGCATACATGATCATCTCTTTTCCTGAGATGGGAGGACCAAGTAGGTAATTTAGTTTGAGGGGAATTTTCTTTTGCTTTCCTTCCTTCCTTCCTCCCTTCCTTCCTTCCTTCCTTCCTTCCTTCCTTCCTTCCTTCCTTCCTTCCT